>NC_085990.1:45156186-45236186 GCF_030014385.1 Trichomycterus rosablanca | reverse complement strand
TGTTTTTAATTTCTTGGCAGATGCAGGCAGATTAGATTTCAAATTAAAGCAATAAGCCACGAGAGGCCGTGCAATGCACGGTCTCGAGTGGCTTATTGCTTTTATAAAACGGCGGTCAACATAAAATATAATAAATACAACAATGTTTTATTCATAAATGTATTTATTGTGTATAAACTTACAATAAAGCATTCTTCCGCGACGCAAAATAGTTCGATTAACAGTGTTGCTAGGCAACATGAGGGCGAAAATAACATTAATTTTTTCTATTCAGTGGCGTATTAATATGGAATGATGTGAGGTGGTCATAGGTGTGCGTTTATCGGGGATTTTACAACGGCTTCGAACGCAGCTCAGCCAATCAGATTTTAGGACCGGAACTATCCGTTTTATAAGTCCTGGTTTGTCATGGATTCCATGATGTCATGTACCTAATGAAGTTTCCAAGGCTTTTTGAACAAAAACAGCCTCATAACATTACAGAGCCGCTACCATACACAACAGTGAGCATCGGGTTTTTTGCAGTGTAGTCATCCTTCTATTTACACCAAACCCTGCTTGAATGTTTGTTGCAGAAAGCTGACTTTATGTTTCATATGACTATAGAACAGTAGCAATCAGCAAACTCTAGACATGTAGGGTTTTTTTTATATCCTGACCAGCCTTCCAAGTAATCACTAGACTTCAAAGACCTTTGCTAATTTTTAAGTACTGAGTGGGATTAAACCTAAGAAACTTTTGGGTGGGTAGAAGGTTTGTGAGTTCCCTACAGCCAGTCCTGTGTGGTCCAGATGGCTGTGTAGGAAGTTTGGAGAACGAGGTCCTCACACTCAGAAACGATGCCCAGTTACCAGTTCCTGATGGAGTCCCTGATAGCATCACTCTTCTCCCTGATTGTACTGAAATCATTGGCCTTCCTTACCCTTGATAGCTCCACCGTGCTACCTGATGACACCGAGGTCGCTCTTTCTTCTTACTAATGGCACCACCCGTTTTCTTGATGGAACCAATGTCACCACCCTGTTTCCTAATGCTGCCACTTTGCTTCCTTATGGTACAAAGTTTGCCACCCAGTTGGCACTGAAGTTCCACTTTGTTATGGGATTGATTGCTTCACTTTCTGTACCTGCTAAGGACAGCACTTTGACTCCTGTACACACTGAGGTTGTCACTTTACCTCCTTTGCTCTCTGAAGACACTGCTTTGTCTTCTGTGCCTGTTAAGGACATCACTGCACTTCCTTTACCTGTTAAGGATGTCATTCTGTCTCCACTTCCCACACATCCTGTCCAGTTTGCTGCCTGTTCTCATTCTGCATCTCTGCTTCATGTTTATTGTTCTTACTTCTTATTCTGGTTAGCAATCGTGATGAGTGTTTTCTGGTCCTGCTTGTGTTTTTGTTTCCTGTTTTTGTCTCCCATTATGTAATAATCTCCTGTTTTTTATCTGTGTCTGATTCTTGTATTATAATTTGCCAACAATACACCTGTCTGCCTGTAAACTAAATCACGCTACAGACTTTAACCATGTTTTTTGGATGAGCCCAAGCAAGGGGTGTGTCGTGCCTCCTTTGTTTACCCCTTATTACAGGTGCCAGTAATTGTAGAGGGGATTGTTTTATGTGAAAAACAATAAAGCATTTAATTATGTTAGATTTATGTTAACAAGCTGCAAATGCAGTGATTAAAAGTGCTGGCAGGCTGTATACACTATATTGCCAAAAGTATTCACTCACCCATCCAAATCATTGAATTCAGGTGTTCAAATCACTTCCATGACCACAGGTGTATAAAACCAAGCACCTAGGCATGCAGACTGCTTCTACACACATTGGTGAATTCCAGCGTGGTACCGTGATAGGATGCCACCTGTGCAACAAGTCCAGTCATGAAATTTCCTCACTACTAAATATTCCACAGTCAAGAGATTGGGAACGACAGCAACTCGGCCACGAAGTGGTAGGCCACGTAAAATGACAGAGCGGGGTCAGCGGATGCTGAGGCGCATAGTGCGCAGAGTAGGGTTGGGCGGTATTGCCGATTTTCATACCGTCACACCGTCTTCAGAAAATACTGTGGTATACGGTATTACCTCATGGGGTAGGTAAGTTAGTAATGGGTCGTTCGCGAGCGATCCGATTCTATCGAACGGCTCTTTCAAATGAACCGAGTCACGTCTCTGGGAGCCGTTATATATAATGTTTTATGTTTTCATTTTTGCGCAGTTCTTATCGGCTGTAATACACCCATTCTGCTTCACATCAGTACGGGGAATTAATCATAATAAAAGCTGTTTATTGTCGGAATTCAAATCCGAAACACTTTTAGTATCGCGAAGAGTGAGCGCGACACACACACACACACACACACAGAGATAATATTATATTGTATAAACTTGCAAACGTGTGTTTTTTTTTTTGCAAGTTCGGGCTTGTCAGTGAATGTAACCGTATTCGGTACACGGAGATGTTATATTGACATGCTAGCGCGTTGTGCCACCCTATCCCATGGTTTTGAATGGCAAGATGCTAACTGTTAGCTTAGCAAGCAAAACCCGATGTCTAAGTAGCGCGTTCGAATTACCTGCCTTATTATAAGTCATTGACTTATTAGAATCCTCTCTACTGAGGCAGCTGCCTATGTAGGCAGTAAGACAGCAAGGTAGCTCACTAGGTGTTTGAACACAACCTATGTAGAGAGCTCCCTAGCTTTTGTGTTATCACCTCAAAAAGTGAGCACCCCCAACCAATCAGTGAGCTCCAACCGCCCACCACTCCCACCCCTCCATTACTGTGGATGCGCGAAGGTCTTAAAGTCTCCGTTTTCAAGGTGGACCTAAAGCAGAAATTTGGCACTTCACATTTTTAAATACCGTCAACATTTTTAAATACCGCGGTCCCTAGCGCAGAGGTCGCCAACTTTCTGCAGAGTCAATCGTTACAGACCTCCAAACTTCATGAAGTCTTACATCACCAAGCGCAATGCAAAGTGTCAGATGCAGTGGTGTAAAGCACGCCCCCACTGGACTCTAGAGCAGTGGAGACGTGTTCTCTGAAGTGACGAATCACGCTTCTCCGTCTGGCGATCCGATGGACGAGTCTGGGTTTGGCGGTTGCCAGGAGAACGATACTTGTCTGACTGCATTGTGCCAGGTGTAAAGTTTGGTGGAGGGGGGATTATGGTGTGGGGTTGTTTTTCAGGAGTTGGGCTCGGCCCCTTAGTTCCAGTGAAAGGAACTCTTAATGCTTCAGAATACCAAAAGATTTTGGACAATTTCATGCTCCCAACTTTGTGCGAACAGTTTGGGGATGGCCCCTTCCTGTTCCAACATGACTGCGCACTAGTGCACAAAGCAAGGTCCATAAAGACATGGACTTGACTGGCCTGCACAGAGTCCTGACCTCGACCCGATAAAACACCTTTGGGATGAACTAGAGCGGAGACAGGCCTTCTCGTCCAACATCAGTGCCTAACCTCACAAATGTGCTTTTGAAAGAATGGTCAAAAATTCCCATAAACACACTCCTAAACCTTGTGGAAAGCCTTCCCAGAAGAGTTGAAGCTGTTATAGCTGCAAAGGGTGGGCCGACATCATATTAAACCCTATGGATTAAGAATGAGATGTCACTCAAGTTCATATGCGTGTGAAGGCTGACGAGCGAATACTTTTGGCAATATAGTGTATTTCATCAAAATTCTATTTTTTTTTTTTTAAGAAGCGAGCACTGTTCAGCTCTGAAAGAAATAAAACTCAGAACGTCTTGTCTGTTTTTTAGAGCTTAACTGGCTCCCAGTTCAAAAGCTTTTCGGAATGCTCCTCTATATACCCCCTCCTTCACTTCTTTACACATGTCTATAACACAGTCTCTTCCACATCCAGCTTCAGATCTCAGGTTTGTTTTGAACACCGCACTGCAAGATAAATCATGAATGATTTGATTTTTATCTTTTATTAGTATTTTCACTCCTGGTAAAAAGTGAAATTGTGTCTATTCTCAGCGTAGAGAAAACTCACAGTTTTTATGGAGCTGAGCGTTCCTGCCGAATTCAGTTTTCTTCTGCTTCAAATCAAATTTGCACTTCACTGAAATACTCCACTTTACAGAGTCCACAGACTTAGCTGGCCTCACATCCCAATAAGCTCTGAAATGTATTCTGAAAATGTGTCAGAAATATGCAGCTCACGCCGGCGTAAGGCTTTGCTTAGCCTAACATTCCTGCCTATTTGTAGGCTTAAAACTAAGCTTACAGGAACGCTTTAATGTTTCAAAATATAACCATCGTGCTAGGTAATGAGTATTCTTCAGCGATTTGGACTTGCACTCAGTCTTTTAGACAGCTACAGTTATAGAGAGATATACACCGATCAGCCGGCACGAGATCGTTGAAGATTCGGCCATTTCTCTCCAGAGAAGCTACCCAGATTCTGGTGCAATCACTTGTAATCTCTCGGTTGGACTACTGCAACTCCCTCCTGGCAGGAGCTCCCATGGCCACTATTAAACCCTTACAGCTCATTCAAAATGCAGCTGCCCGTCTGGTCTTTAACCAACCTAAACACTGCCACATCACCCCACTGCTGCGTTCTCTTCACTGGCTTCCTGTAGCTGCCCGCATTCAGTTTAAAACACTGACGCTCGCCTACAAAGCCAAAAATGGACCAGCCCCAAGCTACCTTTGGGGTCTAATCAAACCCCGCTCTGTACCACGCAACCTCCGAGCCTCTAGTCTAGCTCGACTTGAGCCTCCATCCAGGACTAAAGGAAGACAAGCATCAAGGCTGTTCTCTGTTCTAGCGCCCAAATGGTGGAACGAACTTCCTCTGTCTGTCCGAACAGCTGAGTCTCTTGCTGTCTTTAAAAAACGATTAAAAACACACCTTTTCACTAAACACTTAGGCTGATTTGTACTTATTTACTAACACTTTATTCCAATCTTTTCCATTTAAAAAAAAAAAAAAAAAAAAAAAAAAAAAAAAGGCACTTTGGTTCTAACAGGTTTTAGCAAAGTTGTGTTCTTCGACTGTTGTCTATCTAAACTTAAGGAATGAAATGTTCACTATGGAAGCACTTCTGTAAGTCGCTCTGGATAAGAGCGTCTGCTAAATGCTGAAAATGTAAATGTAAATGTAAATAACATTAAAACCACCTCCTTGTTTCTACACTCACTGTCCATTTTATCAGCTCCACTTACCATATAGAAGCACTTTGTAGTTCTACACTTACTGACTGTAGTCCATCGTTTCTCAACATACTTTTTAGCCTGCTTTCACCTTGTTCTTCATTGGTCAGGACCCCCACAGGACCACTGCAGAGCAGATATTATTTAGGTGGTGGATGATTCTCAGCACTGCAGTGACACTGACATGATAATGTGTTGTGCTGGTATGAGTGGATCAGACACAGCAGTGCTACTGGAGTTTTTACATACCGTGTCCACTCACTGTCCACTCTATTAGACACTCCTACCTAGTTGGTCCACCTTGTAGCCATAATGTCAGAGACGGTCGCTCATCTATTGCTGCTGTTTGAGTTGGTCATCTTCTAGACCTTCATCAGTGTTCAAAGGACGCTGCCCATGGGGCACTGTTGGCTGGATGTATTTTTGGTTGGTGGACTATTCTCAGTCCAGCACTGACAGTGTGGTGTTTAGAACCCCATCAGCGTTGCTGTGTCTGATCCACTCATAGCAGCACAACACACACTAACACACCACCACCATGTCAGTGTCAGTGTCAATACCTGCTCTGTAGTGGTCCTGGGAGAGTCCTGACCATTGAAGAACAGCATGAAAGAAGGCTAACAAAGCATGCAGAGAAATAGATGGACTACAGTAGATGGACTAAAAAAACATATCAGGTGTACAACAGACACAGGCGGATAACATAGCTGGGTTTAGATGCCTAGCTGCTTGTGTATACTGCCCGCCATGACATATAGTTTTCTTCTTACATTCACATTCTATTTACATGTTTGGCATTTAGCAGACACTTTTATCCAAAGCGACTTTCAATACTGTGACAGTAAACTGTCCAAGCAGTTAAGGGTTAAGGGCCCTGCACAAGGGCCAAACAGTGGCAAACTGATAGTGGTGGGTCTTAAACCAGTGACCTTTTGATTATCAGTCCAGTACCTTAACTGCTAGGCTTGAACTTCCCTAGTTGTAGTTTTTAATCCTTAGTTTCCAGGAATTGGCAAACCAATAAGGCTTAGAAGTCATAGAAAGGATCTGAGTAATACTAAGAAGATATATTTGTGATAATGGTTGTGCCCATTTATATATGCACTCTTACCAGAAATTTATAGTCAATTACACAATATGAGGTTAAGTGAAAGAAAGCTCGAGTTAAAATCCCCAGACTGACACGGCAATTTACCTAGACAAGACCAAGTACAATTTCCAGGTAATTACCATCAAGGCACGTGTGAACAGAAACATTACTGAGAAAGGTGATGATGAATGACTTTATTATTTTATCAAGTCAACGCCTTTATTACATTGAGGAAGACACTAACACTTTTCCAGGAATCTGATTTAAAACATTAGTGCAGTGAAGAGTAAATAGAGGGAGACCTTTACATTTTTGGAATTGGGTAATTAGCAAGCGGTAATGCTGCTGGATGTTTATACGTTTTATTCAAGTATTTCTCTTAACTTCATTATTATTTTTTTTCGAATAATAAATGAATATAGTGGTTATGAAATGTTAAGTAAATCAGAAATATACAGTTATAAAATATAAAATATGTATTTTTGTTGATGTTACAGTAGAAAAAATACAAAGTAAAATGAATCATTAAAAAGAATGTTGTAAAATAAATAAATAAATAAAACACTGACATGGTGGTGGTTTATTAGTGTGTGTTGTGCTGGTATGAGTGGATAAGACACAGCAGCATTGATGGGAGTTTTTAAACACATCACTGTCACTGCTGGACTGAGAATAGTCCACCAACTAAAAACTAAAATGCAGTCTATGTTGAGAGCTCACCCATTGTCTATTGTAAAAAAGCACTATACAAATAAATGTACCTTGATTTGACAAGCTATACAAGTAATGCAGTGCACTTTATGTGTAAAGAGTATTTGCACGATGAAGCTCTGCACCACTACCTTCCTAACACCGCACATACAAGCATGATTCTGTATTTTAATTTGTGTTTCTGTGTGAAGACCACAGACTCTGGTGTTTTTCATCAGAGCCACAATTTCTCAGGTTTCCAGCCACATGCTGACCATGTCTGGTGAAAAGTAATATGGTGTAAAATACGAGTGAAATATCTGTCTTGCCAGGTAATTCCAACTGATGGATGTAGAGCCTCAGATGTTCACATCAAACATACTTTCCTACCAGCAAAGTAGAACATTTTTCAGAACAGGTCATTTCTTTTGTACTGTGTTTTCCACCAGGCTGATTTTAGGCAGGTGTCCATGTAGCGTATCTTTCTCCCATTACAGACGCCACCATCTGTTTCTCAGGTCAGAGGTCACTACATGCCTAGTGTGGTGTGGGAAATTGCCAATAAATTAAAGTGTGTTAGGTATGAAAGTGACACAGAAAACTAAAGGCACAGTGTACACTCCACGTACGTACAAGGCAAATATTGAGCCGTATTTGGGCATGCTGGGATTTTTAACTTTCCGAGTTTAAAAAAAATTTGGGACTGCTACCGTTCCGCTGGGCGGCCCCTAGCAGGCACAATTGGCAATGCTACTCGTCTGTAGGTGGGAATGTAGTGGTCTTTCACTCTGTGTAAGGATCCTGGTTAGTAGCTCGAGGCGTCTGAACAGAAGATCAGTGCATGACTCTCCATGTGTGAGACTGGCCTCACACACTAATCCATTGAAATATGGGCGAATAAGAAGGGGTCAGTGGACTGTGCACAGATCGGATGGGGCGTGTGTCAGGCAAATATATCCTCCCCGGTCAAGGTCAGGGTCCCCAGCAGCAGAAGATTAATTCGCTATGTTAATAATTAAGAGAAAAATAAATATAATACATAATAAAATAGCAAAAAAAATTATTGTTCAGTTCTTGTTTTCCCACTGAATTAAGGGAAACAGTGGGCATGTTATTTGTTTAATTTATTTATTTTTTTGTATATAGATTTTTAGATATATAGTTTTTACATACAATCTACCATTTATAATTAAGATCTGATTTAAGGTGAAGTAGTGTGATTTCCATTGATGTGTTTATTATTATTATAGGGTGGCACGGTGGCTCGGTGGGTAGCACTGTCGCCTCACAGCAAGAAGGTCCTGGGTTTGATTCCCAGGTGGAGCAGTTTGGGTCCCTTCTGTGTGGAGCTTGCATGTTCTACCAGTGTCTGTGTGGGGTTTCCTCTGGGTGATCTGGCTTCCTCCCACAATCCAAAGTTGTGTTGCCCTCTGTTGGACTAGTGACTTGTCCAGGGTGTTTCCTGCCTTTCGCTTAGTAATTCAGACCCACTGTGACCTCAAATAGGATGATTAATTATTATTATTATTGTTATATTTGTATTAATATTTACTTTAGTTATAAGAAAACCTGTAACAATAAAAGACAACATTGGAAGTAGACAGGACAGTAGTAGCCAATCCTGAGTGTAAGTGTCCTTGTATGTCCAAGGGGGGTTAGCAACATATTTTAAGGCTTGTTGATCAATGTGGCCAGAAGCTCTAAGAGCTCAAGATGTCATGTGAAATGTCAGTTTTATCCCTCTTATATTTTAATTTACACCAACTAGGTATAACATTATGACCACTGACAAGTGAAGTAAATAACACTTAGTTAGTGGGTGGGATACATTAGGCAGCAAGTGAACATTTGATCCTCAAAGTTGATGTGTTAGAAGCAGGAAAAATGCACAAGTGTAAGGGTTTGAGCGAGTTTGACAAGGACCAAATTGTGATGGCTAGACGACTGGGTCAGAGCATCTCCAAAACTGCAGCTCTTGTGGAGTCTCTCCACATACTATGGAGTCAGTATCTATCAAAAGTGGTCCAAGGAAGGACCCGTGGTAAACCAACGACAGGGCCATGGGTGGCCAAGGCTCATTGATGCACGTGGGGAGCGAAGGCTGGCCCGTGTGGTCTGATCCAACAGACGAGCTGCTGTAGCTCAAATAGCTGAAGAAGTTAATGCTGGTTCTGATAGAAAGGTGTCAGAATACACAGTGCATCACAGTTGCAGGACTGTTTTGGTAGCAAAAGGGGGACCAACACAATATTAGGAAGGTGGTCATTGTGTTATTCCTGATCGGTGTATATTGGGTACTTATTCCTAATTAAGACAGCAGAGAAACTGATGATTGGGATTCATCATGGGCTTAATTGTGTTAAATAAAAACATGATTTAATTAATAGAAATCCCAGGTGTTTGATCAGCTCATGTGCACCCAGTGACATACTGTAGAACAATCAGAGTCGTTCTCTTAAATCAAAGCTGCGTTCATAAAAGCTCCTCTCTCTATCTAATAATGTACACAGAAGACATGAATTTTAAATGAAGTCATAAAATACTTTTAGGAAATGTATCTTCTCCAGTGTGAGAAAAATGTCCTTATATAAATGTTGGATGTATTATTGCTTTCACTTTGTTATTAATATTCAATGAATCGATTCAGTAGATGTTTTACAGTGTAGACAGGCCTGCGAACGCACACATGGATTCTATTTTCTCTGTGAGCCTCTATAGAAAAAAAAGTCTGCTGAATAAATAAATGTAAATCAGATGGTCTTTATGTATCATAAACATGCTGGAATACAAGTTGTCACAGACATGACACACGAACAGGAGAAATAACCTAACGTTAGTGGTTTGTGAATGCTCCAGGCTTGAGTTGAACGCATTAGATAGAAGATATTGGTGACCCAATTATTTTGCATTGCCACGGGCCACGATTTACTCAATAACGTGTGCAGGTAAACCCAGTGAAAAAAATCTTTAAATCGAATTGCACTGTGTTTGCATAACCCTAACATCTTCCAGATAGAATATGTATGAGACTTGGGCTGCACTGGAAAATGAAACCTGCATAATAATCTGCACGAGTTATTTTCCCCTCAAATATTAGCCGGCTCCTTATCTAGTTCCACGCCAGACGTCAGGATCTCTCCATCCTCCACGTCTTACTTCCCAGCTGTTGGCTGCAGACATGGCACGATGAGAGGGAAGAGGGCACGGGGAGGCGGGAGCGGTTCTCATGTTCCTCAGAATTCCTGCGGTCAGGGCTCAGAGAATGAGCAAGGCTCGGCGCATTAACATATGTTTGGCTGAAGGGCTCGTTATCTGTTCCCTCCAAAGGACCAGATGAAGGACTGCACAGAAGGAGAGCGAAGTTTAAATTTGTGTTTCCCCTGAGAAGAGTTGACAGCCTGTGATGAATATAGGTTTATCGCTGGCTTGGAAGCATGAAGGAAGTGTGATGGTTTCACAGTAATACGTTTGGAGGGAAGATGACGTTGAGCAGATTTATTGTGCACTCACACTGATAGGGCACTTGCCGTCAGGTTTTACTGACAGTGCTGATTGGAAAACATATTATGGTTCGATATTGCTTGGGAGTTTTCAGAGTTATGTATTTTTCAAAAGCATAGTAACATCCTTGGGTACGACTAAGTGTTGTTCTTGTTGTTGTTGTTGTAGCGTGCTTATGTGATAATGGCCAGTATATTGTATTAATTAATTCATGCTGAGTAAACATTACATGCTTTAAGACAGGTGTATTGTATTATATAACTAAACTATTAATATACTACCATGGGTCTGTCCGAAAACCTAAACAGCATTTTATGTCATCTTTCACTCACTCCTGAGATGCAGGCTGTCTAAATTCTTAGATACCTTGCTGCCTAAAATGCTGCCTACTAAGGTGCCTTATTTTGAAGCTATAAACTGACTGAATACTAAAGGAGTAGAATCCTCTCTACTTAGGCAGCTGCTCGGTATGCATTAGGCAGCAAGGCCACTCACTAGGTTTTAGACAGACACTTTGATTAGAGGCACATAAATATGTTAGGCAGGGCATGAAAAGTTCATATACATATAGGTACATACATACTATATGAACAAAAGTATTGGGACACCTGACTATGTGCTTGTTGAACAATGTCCCATTCCAAACTCATAGTTGTTTATGTAAAGATACCCATGTGCCCTTTTTGAATATAACAGCCTGCACTTGTTGAGGAGCAGTTGAGGATTAAGGGCCTTGCTTAGGGGCCTAACAGTGTAAACATACACACACACATATAGACACACATATATGTATGTCTATTCAGTACATACAGGGGTTGGACAATGAAACTGAAACACCTGGTTTTAGACCACAATAATTTATTAGTATGGTGTAGGGCCTCCTTTTGTGGCCAATACAGCGTCAATCCCTCTTGGAAATGACATATACAAGTCCTGCACAGTGGTCAGAGGGATTTTAAGCCATTCTTCTTGCAGGATAGTGGCCAGGTCACTACGTGATGCTGGTGGAGGAAAACGTTTCCTGACTCGCTTCTCCAAAACACCCCAAAGTGGCTCAATAATATTTAGATCTGGTGACTGTGCAGGCCATGGGAGATGTTCAACTTCACTTTCATGTTCATCAAACCAATCTTTCACCAGTCTTGCTGTGTGTATTGGTGCATTGTCATCCTGATACATGGCACCGCCTTCAGGATACAATGTTTGAACCATTGGATGCACATGGTCCTCCAGAATGGTTCGGTAGTCCTTGGCAGTGACGCGCCCATCTAGCACAAGGATTTGCGCTCCTTGCACCATTAAAAAACCGACGTTTGGCATTGGCACGAGTGACCAAAGGTTTGGCTATAGCAGCCCGGCCGTGTATATTGACCCTGTGGAGCTCCCGACGGACAGTTCTGGTGGAAACAGGAGAGTTGAGGTGCACATTTAATTCTGCCGTGATTTGGGCAGCCGTGGTTTTATGTTTTTTTGGATACAATCCGGGTTAGCACCCGAACATCCCTTTCAGACAGCTTCCTCTTGCGTCCACAGTTAATCCTGTTGGATGTGGTTTGTCCTTCTTGGTGGTATGCTGACATTACCCTGGATACCGTGGCTCTTGATACATCACAAAGACTTGCTGTCTTGGTCACAGATGCGCCAGCAAGACGTGCACCAACAATTTGTCCTCTTTTGAACTCTGGTATGTCACCCATAATGTTGTGTGCATTGCAATATTTTGAGCAAAACTGTGCTCTTACCCTGCTAATTGAACCTTCACACTCTGCTCTTACTGGTGCAATGTGCAATTAATGAAGATTGGCCACCAGACTGGTCCAATTTAGCCATGAAACCTCCCACACTAAAATGACAGGTGTTTCAGTTTCATTGTCCAACCCCTGTATGTCTACAGTGTGTATGTACACACATACACACACATGTTGGGGCCCCCTTAGCAAGGCCCCTAACCCTCAACTGTCTCTAATATATACAGTGTATCACAAAAGTGAGTACACCCCTCACATTTCTGCAGATATTTAAGTATATCTTTTCATGGGACAACACTGACAAAATGACACTTTGACACAATGAAAAGTAGTCTGTGTGCAGATTATATAACAGTGTAAATTTATTCTTCCCTCAAAATAACTCAATATACAGCCATTAATGTCTAAACCACCGGCAACAAAAGTGAGTACACCCCTAAGAGACTACACCCCTAAATGTCCAAATTAAGCACTGCTTGTCATTTTCCCTCCAAAATGTCATGTGACTCGTTAGTGTTACTGGGTCTCAGGTGTGCATAGGGAGCAGGTGTGTTCAATTTAGTAGTACAGCTCTCACACTCTCTCATACTGGTCACTGAAAGTTCCAACATGGCACCTCATGGCAAAGAACTCTCTGAGGATCTTAAAAGACGAATTGTTGCGCTACATGAAGATGGCCAAGGCTACAAGAAGATTGCCAACACCCTGAAACTGAGCTGCAGCACAGTGGCCAAGATCATCCAGCATTTTAAAAGAGCAGGGTCCACTCAGAAAAGACCTCACGTTGGTCGTCCAAAGAAGCTGAGTGCACGTGCTCAGCGTCACATCCAACTGCTGTCTTTGAAAGATAGGCGCAGGAGTGCTGTCAGCATTGCTGCAGAGATTGAAAAGGTGGGGGGTCAGCCTGTCAGTGCTCAGACCATACGCCGCACACTACATCAAATTGGTCTGCATGGCTGTCACCCCAGAAGGAAGCCTCTTCTGAAGTCTCTACACAAGAAAGCCCGCAAACAGTTTGCTGAAGACATGTCAACAAAGGACATGGATTACTGGAACCATGTCCTATGGTCTGATGAGACCAAGATTAATTTGTTTGGTTCAGATGGTCTCAAGCATGTGTGGTGGCAATTAGGTGAGGAGTACAAAGATAAGTGTGTCATGCCTACAGTCAAGCATGGTGGTGGGAATGCCATGGTCTGGGGCTGCATGAGTGCAGCAGGTGTTGGGGAGTTACATTTCATTGAGGGACACATGAACTCCAATATGTACTGTGAAATACTGAAGCAGAGCATGATCCCCTCCCTCCGGAAACTGGGTCGCAGGGCAGTGTTCCAGCATGATAATGACCCCAAACACACCTCTAAGACGACCACTGCTTTATTGAAGAGGCTGAGGGTAAAGGTGATGGACTGGCCAAGCATGTCTCCAAACCTAAACCCAATTGAACATCTTTGGGGCATGCTCAAGCGGAAGGTGGAGGAGCGCAAAGTCTCGAATATCCGCCAGCTCTGTGATGTCGTCATGGAGGAGTGGAAAAGCATTCCAGTGGCAACCTGTGAAGCTCTGGTAAACTCCATGCCCAGGAGAGTTAAGGCAGTTCTGGGAAATAATGGTGGCCACACAAAATATTGACACTTCAGGAACTTTCACTAAGGGGTGTACTCACTTTTGTTGCCGGTGGTTTAGACATTAATGGCTGTATATTGAGTTATTTTGAGGGAAGAATAAATTTACACTGTTATATAAGCTGCACACAGACTACTTTTCATTGTGTCAAAGTGTCATTTTGTCAGTGTTGTCCCATGAAAAGATATACTTAAATATCTGCAGAAATGTGAGGGGTGTACTCACTTTTGTGATACACTGTATATATATATATATATATAGTATATACAGTCATGGCCGAAAGTGTTGGCACCCCTGAAAGTATTTCTCCCAGAAAATTATTGCAATTACACGTTTTGTTATACACATGTTTATTTCCTTTGTGTGTATTGGAACAACACAAAAAAGCAGAGAAGAAAAGGCAAATTTGACATAATTTCACACAAAACTCCAAAAATGGGCCGGACAAAATTATTGGCACCCTCAACTTAATATTTGGTTGCACACGCTTTGGAAAAAATAACTGAAATCAATCGCTTCCTATAACCATCAACAAGCTTCTTACACCTCTCAACTGGAATTCTGGACCACTCTTCTTTTGCAAACTGCTCCAGGTCTCTCATATTTGAACGGTGCCTTCTCCCAACAGCAATTTTAAGATCTCTCCACAGGTGTTCAATGGGATTTAGATCCGGACTCATTGCTGGCCACTTCAGAACTCTCCAGCGCTTTGTTTCCATCCATTTCTGGGTGCTTTTTGAAGTATGTTTGGGGTCATTGTCCTGCTGGAAGACCCACGACCTAGGACGCAAACCCAGCTTTCTGACACTGCGCCCTACATTGCGACCCAAAATCCTTTGGTAATCTTCAGATTTCATGATGCCTTGCACACAGTCAAGGCACCCAGGGCCAGAGGCAGCAAAACAACCCCAAAACATCTTTGAACCTCCACCATATTTGACTGTAGGTACTGTGTTCTTTTCTTTGTAGGCCTCATTCCGTTTTCGGTAAACAGTAGAATGATGTGCTTTACCAAAAAGCTCTATCTTGGTCTCATCTGTCCACAAGACGTTTTCCAAGAAGGATTTTGGCTTACTCACGTACATTTTGGCAAACTGCAGTCTAGCTTTTTTATGTCTCTGTGTCAGCAGTGGGGTCCTCCTGGGTCTCCTGCCATAGCGTTTCATTTCATTCAAATGTCGACGGATAGTTCGCGCTGACACTGATGCACCCTGAGCCTGCAGGACAGCTTGAATTTCTTTGGAACTTGATTGGGGCTGCTTATCCACCATCCGGACTATCCTGCGTTGCAACCTTTCATCAATTTTTCTCTTCCGTCCACGTCCAGGGAGATTAGCTACAGTGCCATGGGTTGTAAACTTCTTGATTATGTTGCGCACCGTGGACAAAGGAACATCAAGATCTCTGGAGATGGACTTGTAACCTTGAGATTGTTGATATTTTTCCACAATTTTGGTTCTCAAGTCCTCAGACAGTTCTCTTCTCCTCTTTCTGTTCACCATTCTTAGTGTGGCACACACAGACACACAATGCAAAGACTGAGTCAACTTCTCTCCTTTTTATCTGGTTTTAGGTGTGATTTTTATATTGCCCACACCTGTTACTTGCCACAGGTGAGTTTAAACAAGCATCACATGCTTGAAACAAAGTTATTTACCCACAATTTTGAAAGGGTGCCAATAATTTTGTCCGGACCATTTTTGGAGTTTTGTGTGAAATTATGTCAAATTTGCCTTTTTTCTCTCTGCTTTTTTGTGTTGTTCCAATACACACAAAGGAAATAAACATGTGTATAACAAAACATGTGTAATTGCAATAATTTTAGCAGGAGGAATATTTCATTTTCTGGAAAAAATTCAGGGGTGCCAACACTTTTGTCCATGACTGTATATATATATACTGTATATATATATATATAGTTTGCATGTTTTTTTTCTTCTTTCGTCCATGTGGATTTCCTCCAGGTGCTTTGGTTTCATCCCACAAGTCCAAAGACATGAAGTTAGGACAATTGGAGCTACTAAAAATTGCCTTAAATTTGCATGTGAGTGGTTGTGTGTGTGTGTGAGTGTATATTGGTGCCAAAACCCATAAAGGCTTTTGAGTAAATGACTAAATGGCACACTTAATCGTCTTGGCCTTCTAAGAAGAGTGGAGTCTGTTATGTGTGTAATGGAGTCCTAATTACTGCTGTTAATTACTGCTGTTGGGAAATGGTGGTTCCAGTAAGCTTACTGTAAGATGGCCACATACTTTTGACCATATATTGTAGCTCTTCTGCAGTAAAGGTAGTAGTTTTTTATGAAATTGAAGAGTAACTGTATTGTAGCCCTGTTATTAGCAGGCTGTGTGTTGCTTGTATACACTGATCAGCCATAACATTAAAATCAACTCCTTGTTTCTACACTCACTGTCCATTTTATCAGCTCCACTTACCATATAGGAGCACTTATACCAGCACAACACACACTAACACACCACCACCACGTCAGTGTCACTGCAGTGCTGAGAATGATCCACCACCTAAATAATACCTACTCTGTAGTGGTCCTGAGAGAGTCCTGACCATTGAAGAACAGCATGAAAGGGGGCTAACAAAGCATGCAGAGAAACAGATGGACTACAGTCAGTAATTGTAGAACTACAAAGTGCTCCTATATGGTAAGTGGAGCTGATAAAATGGACAGTGAGTGTAGAAACAAGGAGGTGGTTTTAATGTTATGGCTGATCGGTAAATATCACATGCCAATAATGACACAGAACTTTTAGATATGTGGTTATATATATAGTGGTTAGTGCATCCTGTGTGTGTCCTGTGTAAGCACGTAGGTCTAGTCTTCAGACTGAGTTTAAGGTTAAAGGTGGCAAGCTGACAGAATGATGAGTGAATCTAATTGATACGGAGCCGCTTGAGCTGGGCTGGGACTGACAGTTAATCACAGCTGTGTTAAAGTCTTGAGCAGGTCAAAGCACCATCTTCCTGTCAGCTGTGACACCCAAGATGCTCCGTAGCACCATCACCACTTCACGTTTAACATCTGAGTGAGATTTATGTGATCTTCATCCTGACTCTGCCTAACATCCATCCATTTATCAGCCTTTAATCCTCTTACACCTTAAATGCTTCTTTAGTAAAGGAGGTGCTAATAGAACTCTATCAGTTGTAATAATTATTTAAATGTGTAATTTATTTATGCTTGTTTTATTTAATTATCTATCTATCTGTCTGTCTGTCTATATTAATACAATTAAATACAACTTATTTCATATACGATTTTATTTATTTATTGTTACCTTTTGTCACTTTTATGCAACATTTAAACTGCAACATCTCCAGCAGCCATTGACTACTTAATCAATAGCTATGCTAAATTTGGGGGAAAATGGTAAAACATTTATAAATAAAATAAACATAATAATAATAATAATAAACATAATAATAATAATAATAATAGCCACTTGGTAAAATATGCTAGCACACCAGAGCTGGGATTTCGAATACATCGTAACGAATCTCAGCTCTACCATCCGACTGGACTGGGTGGCTGCATGAACAACGATTGGCCGTTGTTAATACAGGGTAGGGACCCGGATAGGGACCTCATAACTGATGCAATTACTATGTCTGCTGGCTGATTGATGGCGTCTGCACAGAGTAGAGGAATAATGCTGATCAGGGTGTGTCTCTATGTGGACAAAGCTGATCCACATATGAACTCGGCCCGTGCAGAAAAAATGCAGTCGACTACTGCTTACGTGTCGGAGGGGACGTGTCAGTTTGCTCTTTTCAATCAGGGATGGGGGTCAGCACCAGTAGAGAGGAAGCATAACGCAATTGGGTAAAAATTGGACACACTAAAAATCGAGAGAAAAAAAGGGAGAAAATGCATAAAAAAATAAATAATAATAATAATAAAAATGTTTACAGGTTGTCAAAAGATTGAATAATAAAAATAATAATAAAAGCTGAACAAAGTGAAATAACTGTTATATCACTTAAGTCAGATAATAGTAATAATATTAATAATAATAATAATATTAATAATAATAATAATAATAATAATAATATTCCTAAAAAGTTGAGGTCCATTAGCTACAGAAACCATTTGGCTAAAGTAGTCATTAATTTTTACTAATAACCAAATGAACTAAATTTCGCTGCCTTCTGAAAACATTGGCCACAAGACAGGAACACACTTGGGACAGGGTGACAATTCTTTGGACCATGAACCACACATGGACCATAGGAAAACATGGAATACTCCTCACAGATTAAACCCTGGTCCTTAGGTTCATAATGATGTGCACCATCCATTTTGCCAAATGCTCTCCCTGACCTTTGCCCAAAGAAAACCAACATATGTAGTGACATTCATTTTTCTCTTTACTGAATCAGACTAAAACATACTGTTGGAACAGCTGGATTGGTAAGATGAGTTTGGTGCATCTGTGTGACAGATGTGTAGGTGAAGTGTAAATGATGAGTGCACTTCTCTAGAGTGGTGTGCTTTACATCACTGAAATCTTAAACGTGTCTTAGACTACTCAGTCACACAGATGCAATCCAAAAGGTCCTTCTAAACCCTCGGCAGTAGTTTTCCTGATGTTGCTCCCAGAGGCAGGTTGAAACCGATCTGAACTTCTGTCTTTGTTTTGATGGGGTACACGGCAGCGCTCTTCGATCCTGTGAGCCTGGTGGCCTCCCGCTTCATGCTTGAGCTGTTTACACTGTTGAAAAGGAGCCATTGTGTGACAGAGACGTATAGAAATTCGTTATGAATCATTTCACACCGCCAGTGTTTATCTAAGGATATTGCATGCCTGTATGGTTGAGATTATGCAATGTTTAGCAATCCATAAAATTCATTATGAACATTTTTCTGTGGTTCTGCAGTGGTGGTTTCGGAGGCAGTTAGTGCCAATGACAGGAAGTGCTAAGTGCCTAAATAAGCTCATCAAAAAGGCAGACTCAATCACAGGACTGACACTGGACTCACTGGAGACAATGACTGAAAAAAGGATGTTATCAAAATTGGTGCACATTTTATACAATTCTTTAGCCACAGATTTATACCACTAAAATGCTCTAAGCGGTTCTATTGGATGTGTCTTCTGCCAGCTGCTGTACAACTTCATAATCTTATCAGTCCATTCATCCATCCATCTATCCGTCCGTCCATCTGTCTATCCATCCATCCATTCTTCCGTCCATCCATTTATCCGTCCGTCCATCAATTCACCCATCCATCTAGTAATCTGTCCATCCGTCCATCCATCTATCCATCCATTCATCTATCCATCCATTCATCCACCAATAATCATACCACCAATAAGCTCTAAGCGGCTCTATTGGATGTGTCTTTTCCCTGCTGTTGTCCAGCTTCATAATCTATCAGTCAGCCTGTTTGTGCAATTGTCCGTTCATCCATCCATCCATCCATCCATCCATTTATCTGTTCATCCACCTGTCCATCCATCCATCTATCCATCCATTTATCCAATCATCCATCCATCCATTCTTCCATCCATCTGTTCGTCCATCCATTCTTCCGTTTGTCCATCCATCCATCCGTCTGTCTGCCCATCCGTCTGTCCGTTCATCCTTCCATCCATCCATTTATCCAATCATTTATCCATCCATCCATTCAATCATTTATCCATTTATTCATTCATCCATCCATCCATTTATCCAATTATTTATCCATCCATCCATTCATCCGTCCATCCATCCATTCGTTCATCGGTCCATCCGTTCATCCATCCATCCATCCATCCATCCATCCATCCATCCATCCATCTATCCATCCATGACCTTCAAGACTGAAAATGCATGTCGGATAGATATATATGGCTTGTATGGCTGGGCACTGATGCTGGTCAAAAAGAATGTTCCGGTCCATTCCAAAGCTGTTCAGTGAGGCTGAGGTCAGGGATCTGTGTAGGCCACTCAGTCATGCTGGAACAGGAAAGGGCCTTCTTTAAACTGCTGTCGCAAAGTTGTAAGCACATAATTTTCTTTATATAATTAATTCATTTGTCAGTCATTCATCTGTTAGCAATTTATGTGGCTGAAATACATGACATCAGTAATTAGAATGAGTGTCCCAATACTTTTGTCCATGACATTAAATTAAAGCGACATAAATAAAGCAGCAAATCAGACTATTTTCCAGTGATTTGAGGCAAACTGTCTCTATAATGCATCAGAAGTAAAGAGCATCATCACCTGTGGTTAAACTCGCTCATGGCAGAAAGCCTCATTTTATGCCTGATATACCACTATTGATTTTAATTACAGGGATATTTGCCTCAAGCTGTATAAGGTAAAGCACTTGTTTATTCCAGGGATAAATAATGCTTAAAAAGTGAACGGCTGAACTCTTGAAACTGTTGCTTGTATGTTGCTCATATAGTTGGTCTTTTTTTAAAAAGTATTTTTGGGCGCTTGTGTGGCGCAGTGGTAAAACATGCTAGCTTACCAAAGTTTAAATCTCAGAACTAATACCAGAAGGCCAGATGCCTATATGGACAATGATTGGCTCGTTCGTAGGGAGTGATTGCCAGATGGGATTCATCATCGCTACTGTAATTACAATCTCTGCTGGCTGATCGATGGCACCTTCACAATGAGACAGGGGATCATGGAGATTGGTGCATGACTCTTCGTATGTGTTGCTGACCTTCATTAGAACCCGTTTTGGTGCAAATGTCGGAGGTGGCATGTCCTACAATCCGGGATGCAAGATAGCCAAAATACGTACGAATCATTAAAAAGCGTAACTAAAAGACAGAGTCAGCACCCACCTCCCCCACCGTCATCAAACCTGAGTGATCGGACAAGAGAGGCAGAACGACAGGAACCCAACATCTCTGATCACCACAAGTTTCTATGACCTAGAACCCTCAAGCTCTGCGCCCTTGTCTGTAATCAGGGTGGACAGCTCCGGTCCTAGAGGTCAGAAACCAGGCGCAGCCAGAAGCCAACACGCAGTGTCAGCAAATCCGACAAACATGAGAGCACCAGACTGCCCAGACATCCAGGACCGGAGCCACACCCCTAGTTCGGAAAGAATAGCTTTGTAAGAAAATGCTCTTCCACCAGATGTGATTTTTTTAAATTCTAGGAACTATACGTTACCCTGCGCAGTTGTAGTGCGCAATAAGTTCACTTAGATATTGTGGTGCCAGACCATGTAGCGCTTCATAGATCTGTAAAAGTATTTTGTAATTAATCTAGAATTTCAGCCAGCCAGTATAGAGGTGCTAAAATAGGACTAATATGATCAAACTTTCTAGTTTTAGTTAGCACTCAAGCTGCTGCATTTTGAACCAACTGGAGTTTGTTTATGGATCTACCAGAGCTTCCAGTGAGAAGAGGATTACAATAATCTGCTCTAATCTAACGCATGGATCAGTTTTTCATCGACATTAACATATTATTTTTAGAGATATTACGCAGATGAAAGAATGCAACTCTAGTAATGTTATTAACATATGCATCAAAGGACAGATCTGAACCTATTGTGACACCCAACTTTTTACATTTACATTTACACATTTACATTTTCAGCATTTAGCAGATGCTTTTATCCAAAGCAACTTACAGTACCATGACAGTTTAAAGGTTAAGGGCCTTGCTCAAGGGCCCAACAGTAGCAACCTGGCAGTGTGGTGCAGCTGTTTACATTTACAGCATTTAGCAGACGCCTTTATCCAAAGTGACTTACAATTGAGACTATACTTGAGTGTATACTGCAAGCAATTGAGGGTTATGGGCCTTACTCAAAGGCAACCTTTTAGTTACTAGTCTTGTACTACAACCACTGAGCTACCACTGGCTGCCAAGACTGGCACAACCAGTTAGTTAAGTTTACATGGGTGATACAGGTTAATAATAATTAATAACAAAGAACACAAAAGGAAGTTGTATCAGGATCAGTGCGGTAATGCAGAGAACCCGCAAAGTAGCAAAACATACTGCTACATCTGAGCTGGGAGTTACAGAGAAAGTGTTTAGGTTTAGCACCAGGTTAGTCAACTTTTTTCTCGCAGCCTTAAATCCAACAAGCACTTAATGCTGTTATTGCTTCACTATGGTCCATTCAACTGCCAATATTAAACAGTAACCTGGTGTATTATCTCAGTTTTGCATTCGGTTTAAATTTATTTATGCATTTTATTTATTTTTTATTCACCTCTTAAAAATGAAACAAGAGTATGTGCTAATTTCTCTGAGCAGACAAAGGAAGTGCTGGGGAGCTGGGGGGGGGGGCTTCTACTCTTGGAATGGAATCTTAGAATCTTATAAATTAAAGCAATAAGCCACGAGAGGCCGTGCATTACTGTGATTTTAGCACGGGGATGACGTTTTTGGCACGACGCGAAGCGGAGTGCCTAAAACTTCTTTCCCGTGCTAAAATCATAACAGTAACGCACGGTCTCGAGTGGCTTATTGCTTTTATAAAACGGCAGTCAACATAAAATACAATAAATACAACAATGTTTAATTCATAAATGTATTTATTGTGTATAAACTTACAATAAAGCATTCTTCCACGACGCAAAATAGTTCGATTAACAGTGTTGCTTGGCAACATGAGGGCGAAAATAGCATTAATTTTTTCTATTCAGTGGCATATTAATATGGAATGATGTGAGGTGGTCATAGGTGTGCGTTTATCTGGGATTTTACAACGGCTTCGAACGCGGCTCAGCCAATCAGATTTTAGGACCGGAACTATCCGTTTTATAAAATTTGTTTTGGAGTGAGCGGGTCAGTTGAAATTTGCATTTTTTGTTTAAATGATTATAATTAAACAAAGGGTGGCTTGGTGGGTAGCACTGTCGCCTCACAGCAAGAAGGTCCTGGGTTCGATCCCCAAACGGGGCGGTCCGGGTCCTTTCTGTGTGGAGTTTGCATGTTCTTCCCGTGTCTGCATGGATTTCCTGCGGGAGCTCCGGTTTCCTCCCACAGTCCAAAAAACATGACAACTTTCAGTCAGGTTAATTGGAGACACTGAATTGCCCTATAGGTGAATGGGTATGTGTGTGTGTGTGTGTGTTTGCCTTGCACCCATTGAAAAGCTGGGATAGGCTTCAGCACTCCCTGCAACCCTGATTGGATAAGCTGTTAAGAAAGTGAGTGAGTGAGTGATTGTAATTAAACCTAAAGTCTTTAAACACTCTTAAGACCCTACTCCAACATGTTAAGGTCTTAAAGAATGGAGGGCAGAGGTAGCTCAGCAGTTAAGGTACAGGTCTGACATTGAAAGGCCACAGGTTCAAGCCTCATATTTGCCAGGACGCCGCTGTTGGGCCCCTTGTTGGGCAGGGCCCTTAACCATCAGTTGCTTGCACTGTGTACAGTCACTTTTTGTAATTGTAAGTCACTTTAAATAAAAGCATCTGCTAAATGCCAAAAATGTAAATGTAATTAACATTTATGAGGACTGCACTGTTGTGTACTTAATATGTTTGCATTTGCTGGTTATAGGTATGGCCTGATTAGCAGAAGCCCCTATTTTATTTTTTATTTTTTTGTAGGCCAGGATATTTCACAATGTGTTTTCTTAGCTTCTCCTGGCTGCAATGGCCTTGCAAGCTAATCTCACGGAGCTCGGAGGACGGTTTTAAAGGTCAAAGCGTGCAGGATGTGGCAGGTTACGTCTGCCTCCCCTGGCAATGGGAATTGCACAGGCAGCAGCTCCAGATAGAGGCTTATCAGGCTCCAGCTCTGGAGGGCTGTGACTTTGGTCACGCCAGTCCTGGCTTTTCTTCTGCCCTTATCAAGGATTTCGTGCTGTTTTGCTTCCTCATTCTCTATTCTTGTTTTCTAATCTCATTGCTGTCCTCTCGGGGGTGATGTAGTGAATAGAGCTAAACAAACTTGAGACAAGAGTTCTCTTTTGTTCTTGGCGTTTTTACCTGAGGACCATTCTGTCGCACACAAGAGACGATCCCCTGGGGTTGGGGAGTAATTGTGCGTGGCTTGTCATTTCGGAGATAAAGACCCGAGGCCTGTTAATAGGACGGTGTGTTGTGGGAGATGGCTCATTTTCTTCAGGATAAATCAGGGCGTGCAGGAGGAACGGTAGAAGACTGCCTCAGAGCTGAATAATTTGTTCATCAGGGGGTAGCTGCGTGGTACCTTTGCAGTGCACTTGGGTGCCATTGTTTGTCGGTGTGTCCTGAATTTTTAAATGGGTTAGAAATTAATTTTAATGTATCCGTAGTCGTGCAGGGTCAAACTTTTGCAGCGTTTGTTGTTTTTCCTGCTCTTGATATTAACATTTTTGCCATTTAGCCAAAGCGACTTACAGTATTGTGACAGTATACTGTCTTAGCAATTGAGGGTTAAGGGTGTTGCTCAAGGGCCCAACAGTGGAAACCTGGCAGTGAACCAGCAACCTTGTAATTAGTTCAGCACCTCAACCGTTAGCCTACAACTGCCCTTGATGTTTGATACTGAGACCTGATTCTGTTATAATAAAATAAGCAATTTCTAGTAAGGGCGGCATGTTGGCACAGTGGGTAGCGCTACAATAATTGACCCTACGATGGTTGACCCTGTCTTCCAAGCAAGTAGGGATACATGTACATTGATCAGCCATAACATTAAAACCACCTCCTTGTTTCTACACTCACTGTCCATTTTATCAGCTCCACTTACCATATAGAAGCACTTTGTAGTTCTACAATTACTGACTGTAGTCCATCCGTTTCTCTACATGCTTTGTTAGCCCCCTTTCATGCTATTTCAATGGTCAGGACTTTCCCGGGACCACTACAGAGCAGGTATTATTTGGGTGGTGGATCATTCTCAGCACTGCAGTGACACTGACATGGTGCTGGTGTGTTAGTGTGTGTTGTGCTGGTATGAGTGTTTCAGACACAGCAGCGCTGATGGAGTTTTTAAACACCTCACTGTCACTGCTAGACTGGGAATAATGGGTTTGCATGTTCTCCCCGTGTCTGCGTAGGTTTACTTCGGATGCTCCGGTGTCCTCCCACAGTCCAAAGACATATAAGTGAGGTAAATTGGAGATACTAAATTGTCCATGACTGTGTTTGATATAACCTTATGTGAACTAATGAACCTAGTGTAATGAGTAACTACGTTCCTGTCATAATTGTAACCAAAGTGTAAAACATGACGTTAAAATCCTAATAAATAAATAAATAAATTAGTCCTGTGTGTCGGGTTAGCACCACAGTTTGGGTTAAATGTTACTGAGGATACTTTTTTTTATCAGTGTTTAAGTGTTAGTAAATACCTTTTGATGATAAAGTGCTATTTTCTTGTTCAGTTTTGTATGCTACACAGACTGATTTTTATTAGAGCGCATTTAAAGCCTTATCATAAGACCATTTTTAAATCACACTTAGCCTAAAGCGTTCTCTTACATTCATTGTCTTTAAATATTGTCCTAACTGGTCTACAGGGACTACAATGTTTCATTTGGGTTAACAACCAACAAGAAACCTTTAAAACATATAACACTTATTTTATCAGTGCAATCATTATAAAGCACCGCTATTTAAACACTAAAGCATTCAGGCACAATATTAGTTGCTAAAAAATAGTTTCAACCAACTGCCACCTACTGAGCATGTGTGGAATTTGTTCGGGCACTATTTACGGACCACTAAAACACACTTCTGGTCTTTTGGCATGAGTGGGAAGTTAAAGACAGCAACAGGTAATGGTGGAATCTAGTTTAAACCTAAAAAAACCCAGATAAAATACAGTCAAATCAGAGTATTAATACGTGTAAGGTTTGAATAGCATGATTTAGTTGCTTAAAAAAGGTTTAGTGTTCTAATTGCCTTACTTTAATGTGCATCCTTTATCTGCATCTACAAAACTTGAGACAAAATCAATGAGACGGAGGATAATGGAGATCAGTGCGCAATACAGATCCTCATTAGAACCCGGTTTATTTGCATATAAAGTATATAAATTAGTTTATAAAATAGCTTATCAAGGCTAAAGTTCATGCCAAAATTGCCACCGTTGGGCCCCTTGTTGAGCAAGGCCCTTCACCCTGAGTATTAATGCGTGTAGGTTTTAAATTGAATGATTTAGTTGCTTTAAAAATGTTCAGTGTTATAATTGTCTTGTACTTTCATGTGCATTCTTGATCTGCATCAACAAAACCTGAGACAATAACAGGTTGATAATTGTGAACTGCTTGCAAATATTTTTATTAAAGGGTAGCATGTAATATCCCAAAATAAACAACAAAAAATACACATAACTGTCTTATTTTATATGGTTGAAGTTCATTTTTAATTTCATTAATTCATTTATTCATTGTCTGTTTTACCACCACTTTAGGTGACACAGTGGCTAAGTGGGTAGCACTGTCGCCTCACAGCAAGAAGGTCCTCGGTTCGATCCCCAGGTGGGGCGGTCCGGGTCTTTTCTGTGTGGAGTTTGCATGTTCTCCCTGTGTCTGCGTGGGTTTCCTCCGGGTGCTCCTGTTCCCTCCCACAGTCCAAAGACATGCAAGTGAGGTGAATTGGAGATACTAAATTGTCCATGACTGTGTTTGATATAACCTTGTGAACTGATGAACCTTGTGTGATGAGTAACTACGTTCCTGTCATGAATGTAACCAAAGTGTAAAACATGACGTTAAAATCATAATAAACATACAAAACCACCACTTTATCTGACTCAGTGTCACGGTGGGTCTGGTTCACTGGGTAAAAGCTCGGAAACACCCTGGACAGGTCACCAGTCCATCACAGGTTAAATACACTAACACTTAGGGCAATTTTAGTAGCACCAATTACTGTAAACAGACTACAGACTGTTACATCACCCTACTGCTGCGTTCTCTACACTGGCTTTCTGTAGCTGCCCGCATTCAGTTTAAAACACTGATGCTCGCCTACAAAGCCAAAAATGGATCATCCTCAAGTTACCTTCGGGGTCTAATCAAACCCCGCTCTGTACCTTGCAACCTCCGAGTCACTAGTCTCGCTTGACTTGATCCTCCACCCAAAACTCAAGGCTCTTCTGTCTATGCACCCAAGTGGTGGAATAGTATCTGTACTCTGTAGTCTCAAGGCTGTACTAAGCACTTCAGCTGACATGTACTTACTAATGCTCTTATTTATTTATTTATTTTGCAAAAAAAAAAAAAAAAAAGGTTCTAACAGGATTTCAGCGGATTTATATTCTTGACTGTTGTCTACTTAAATTAGAGTAAGGTAATGTCTACTAAGGAAGCTCTTCTGTAAGTCACCATGGATAAGAGCGTCTGATAAATGCCAAAAATGTGAATGTTTTGGACTGTGGGAGCAAGCTGGAACACCCGGAGGAAACCAGAAATTGCTTTAGGACCTGGATTGCTTTGCCTGGGAATCAAGCCCATGATCTTTATGCTTTAAGGTGATCATGTTACCCACTTTTAGTTACTATTATTTTAGCATTTAACATCATTAGCATTATTTAACATTGTTTGATAACTTGGAGCACTGTACCAGAGGCAAAGCTGAACTGAATAGGTTGATGTACATGAAATGTACATTTATTTAATCCCTCATTTGCAGCGAGGAATAAAGGTTGCACAGCAACATGGGTCCTAAAACTTGTGTTTAATCTTCACCTCCATTTACTGTCAATAGAAAGTTCAGAATTTTTTCCCCCAGTGTTAAAGACCCTGACCTAAATGTAGCGGCTAATAGAACTAAAAGTAAATAATTTGTTTTTCATGCCAGTTATGTACAAATTTTCTTTGTGTTCAAATGAACTAGCTAACCTAAGAGAGAACATGTGAAGAGAGATGACAAGAAATAAATGCAATGCAGAATATAAAAGTAAAATAAAATAAATAAAAAATAACAAATAAATATAATAAATAAAATAAATAAATAAATAATAATAATAAATAAATAAAATAAATAAATAAAAATTATATAAATAAATAAATATAAGTAAAATACAATATCATGAATAAATATATATTTAATATAAAGTAACGAAGAAAATAATGGAGTACAACAATTTGACAAGGCATGTTTATTGATTCAATTAATTAATTCATGTATTTATATTTGGTCAGTTATGTGCAAATTTTCTTTGTGTTCAAATGAACAAGCTAACCTAAGAGAGAACATGTAAAGAGAGAGGATAAGAAATAAATGCAAAGAATATGAAAGTAAAAAAATAAATAAATAAAAAATAATAACAAATAAATATAATAAAAAAATAAAAAAATAAATATAATAAATATAATAAATGAAATAAATAAACAAAAATAATATAAATAAATAAATATAAATAAAATACAATATTGTAAATAAATATATATATTTACTATATAAAGTAATGAAGAAAATAATGAAGTACGAACATTTGACAAGGCATGTTTATTGATTCAATTAATTAATTAATGTATTTATATTTGGTCAGTTTTGTGCAAATTTTCTTTGTGTTCAAATAAACAAGCTTACCTAAGACAGAACATGTAAAGAGAGATGACAAGAAAAGAATAATAATAAATGAATAAATAAATAAAAATAAAATAAATAAAAATAAATAAAATACAATATCATGCATACATATACAGTATATTTAATGTAAAGTAACTAAGAAAATGAAGTACAGAAATTTGACAAGGCATGTTTATTAATTTAATTTATTAATTCATGTATTAAGCTTTGGTTATTGCTTTATCCTGGTTAGTTAAATCCCCTGCTCTTAGACTCACATATTTACAGTCATGGCCAAATAAATATTGGCACGTCTACACTTCTTTTAGAAAAAGCTCTATGTTCCAACACAAAGAAGCTGAGCCTATCTGATATAATTCCACACAGACCTACAGACATGGATGGAACACACCAATTGGCACCTTCTTTAATTTGAATCCAGTTATTCTTTAAAATCATGTGATGCTCCTTTAATTTGTACTCAACATCATCTAGTTAAATAACAGTTAAATAACAAGTTCTGGCAACATAGTATAATTGAAGGAAAGTGACTCAGTGTCTGTATGTATCACACGAAGAAAAAAGAAGAGCAAAGAATTATCCGGTTATGTGAGAACTGCAATTGTGCAAAAGCGTTCACAATCTCAAGGCTAGAAGTCAATCTCCAGAGAATTTATTGTTCCTGTGTCCACTGTGAACAATGTCATTAAGATGTTTATAGCCCATGGCACTGTTGCTGACCTTCCTGCACATGGATGGAAGAGAAACAAAGCTTGTTTCTTAAAGCTAAAGAAAAGGATATGTGAATAAACATGTGTAATGGCAACATCTTTGTGGAATAAGTGTGCATTTTCAGTACAGGAGTGCAAATATTTATGTCCATGACTACATTTTAGAGCAGTTTCAATTAGCTTAACTACTAACTGGCGTATACTGGAATTTTAGTTTTTACATCCTAGAATAATTGTTTGGTCTTAATTCTATTTATTTATTTAAACGTTTTAACGTCATGTTTTACACACTTTGGTTACATTCATGACAGCACAGGTAGTTACTGGTTACCCAAAATTCATTAGTTCAAGTTTAATGTTAAATGTCACAGTCATAGTCAATTTAGTATCTCCAATTCACCTCACTTGCACGTCTTTGGACTGTGGGAGGAAACCGGAGCTCCCGGATGAAACCCACCCATACACGGGGAGAACATGCAAACTCCACACAGAAAGGGCCCAGAGCGCTTGACCTGGGAATCAAAGCCAGAACCTTCTTGCTGTGAGGTGACATGACTAAGTTAATGACTATTGTGTCTTGTATAAACCAATTGAAGGGTTACTGTGGGTCAAATCACAGACATTACAGACTTGTACTACTGGTGATGTGGTCAATGTGCCACAACACACAGTGATTCAAATTCTTCTGGGTATGGGGCTGTGTAGTCTCAGGCCACTACACAGGCCATTATACTTTCATAATCAATAAAAAGAAACTACTGTACATTGCAGAAAGCCTTGTTGACAGTGAGAGAACATGTAAAATTTTGTATAGACAGTGCCTGAATGGGAGTTTTAAATCTAGAGACTAAAGTTGTGTTTTTAGTTACTGCTTTTTTGGTAGCACCGGCACCTCACAGCAAGAAGGTCATGGGTTTGATTCCCAGGTGGTGCGGTCTGGGTCCTTTCTGTGTGGAGTTTGCATGTTCTCCCCGTGTCTGTGTGGGTTTCCCTTCGGGAGCTCCGGTTTCCTCCCACAGTCCAAAGACATGCAAGTGAGGTGAATTAGAGATACTAAATTGTCCATGACTGTGTTTGACATTAAATGTGAAGTGATGCATCTTGTGCAATCAGTAATTATCTGTCTTGTCATGTATGGAACCAAAGTGTGTAAAACATGTTAAAATCCTAATAAATAACTGATTTTCTAGTAAACACTATCTCAGTAGTCATTTAATCCTGATCGGGGTTGCGGTGCACGAGGTGTCCTCTCCATGTCAGCGTATATCAGTGACGGCTGCTGGTCTTTCAAAGAGGGGAAGCTCATTGTCAGCTTACATCATAAAATTTGTCAATTTATTTATACATAAATTCTGCCCTCCGTTCCTTTTCAAGTAAATGGCCTGTGATCCTATTGTACCAAGTAGGCGTCTTTTCCAGGGACTTGACCAGTGTCCTCTCAATGACCAGCAAATAGCTGTCAATCAAAACGGGATTCAGCCTTTCGACTGATCCTCCAATCATCTTGCAGAAGCTCCGCGTCCAGACCCGCCCACAGCTCCATTCACCCCCAGAGACGCTCAGCGTCCGGGGGCGGGACAAAATCGTGGCATTTATCCAATGACCGGCGAGTTTTGAAGCAATGAAAAAAAACATTCCATGCAGTCCCGTTGAAGTGAAGAGACGCTCAGCTTCTACGGGCAAATGCATTGACGCTCCGGGAATGTATGAGAAGTGAACAAAATCGAGTCGATTTGTGATAATTAGCTGATTCTGAACGAACTCGTCTTCAAGATGAACGTGTTCTAACGCATTTGTAGTCAATGAAATGTTAACACAACTGTACATATTTGACCATTTAATTTTTGACATTTTAGGGGAAGCTGAGCTTCCCTTGCAGTCTTAGAGAAATCGCCACTGGCGTATATGCACCCATTTCTACCAATCCACTGATCAGGCGTTCATGTTCTTGTCTAGTGTTTGTGCAGACATGCAGATAGGTCTCTCAGCACTTACGAGAGTGATATGATTAGAACAGGATCTGATAAATAAAGGGCTAAGGCTAGATGTAAAGAAGTATGATTGAATGCTGGGGGAAGGTGAGAATTGATATTGCACAGTTTAGGTGATGTGTTGGAGGCAGTAGGAGTGTTGGTCTGTGCTACATATAAACCACACTGTGGTTGGATAATATCTTTTTCCAGTACAGAGGGCTGCTACAGACTGCTGCCAGTCTGTGTGTCTCTGTATGTGTGCGTCTGCAGTCTGCATGTTTTTCCTCCTTTTTGGTTTTCCGTGGAAACACCAAAGTTGATGTAGTGGGAACAGTTTGGTGACACCCATGAGAAATTTCTTTACCCAAAATTCTATGGATGTAGCCTCACAGCAAGAAGGTCCTGGGCTTGATTCGCAGGTGGATCGGGCGGAGTCCCTTCTGTGTGGAGTTAGCATGTTCTCTGCGTGTCTGTGTGGCTTTTCTCCGGGAGCTGATCGGCCAAAAAAAATTAGAACCACCAACCAAAATGTGCATGGCAATGCCAATTTCATAACAGTTGTACATGACAGTCTGGGATTTGGTAAGTGTTGGTCTGGTGGTAGTAAATGACTTTGAGAAAGGGGGACAGCGTTATACCCGGATGAATAGGATAAATCTCTGAAACAGCAAAGTGAGCTCAGTCGACCGTGGTCAGTATCCATCAACAGTGGTTTGATGGTCAAGACTGATGCCAGCCAGAGGACATAATGACTATAGTGTCTTGTATAAACCAACAGAAAGGCTACTGTGGGTCAAATCACAGACATTACAGACTTGTACTACTGGTGATGTGGTCAATGTGTTGCGATACACAGTGATTCAAACCCTTTTGTGTATGGGGCTGCGTATTCAGAGCCAGTTAACCTGCCTATGCTTACTCCTGTCCAGCATCAGAAAGGTAGAAGAAGGTAGACTGTCCAAATGAATTCTGTTTCCCTGACCTCCCAGGTTTAGATTTTAGCAGGGCCATCATCTAAATTTGGGAGGGATGGGAGGCGGCCAAGACCTTGCAATGGAGTGGCGCATTGTCTGGTTTATTCCTATCGAAACCTGGCTTGTTGCTACCCACAGTAAGATAAAGCGCCTAATAAAAAGGAAATTAATATTTCTGGCACATTGTGAGTACCCATAGTGAATTGCAAGTGCTGTACCTGCTCACCTTGGTACATTTAGCCCTAGGAGGGGCAGCACGGTGACTCGGTGGGTAGCACTGTCGCCTCACAGCAAGAAGGTCCTGGGTTCGATCCCCAGGTGGGGCGGTCTGAGTTCTTTCTGTGTGGAGTTTGAATGTTCTCCCCATGTCTGCATGGGTTTCCTCCCACAGTCCAAAAACATGCAAGTAAGGTGCACTCGCTCACTGTCTTAACCGCTTATCCAATTAGGGTCGCGGGAGGGCACTGGAGCCTATCCCAGCTTTTCAACGGGCGCAAGGCACACAGTAACACCCTGGACGGGGTGCCAGTCCATCGCAGGGCAGACACACATACACACACACACACCTGTTTACCTATAGGGCAATTCAGTGTCTCCAATTAACCTGACTGCATGTTTTTGGACTGTGGGAGGAAACCGGAGCTCCTGGAGGAAACACACACAAACACGGGGAGAACATGCAAACTGCACAGAAAGGACCCGGACCGCCCCGCCTTCTTGCTGTGAGGCGACAGTGCTACCCACTTCACTCCATCATGGACAATGTGAACCACCCCCTGCACACTGTTGTTATAAAACAGAGGAGTATGTTCAGTGACAGACTGCTGTCACTGAGCTGCTCCACGGACAGATTAAAAAGATCATTCGTCCCCAGAGCCATTAGGCTCTACAACTCCAGCATTCGTGGACAACGGTGATCACTAAGGACTGTATGTGTACTTAAGTATATTCATACACATGCAAATGTATGCTAATGTACATGTAGTTATGGCTATATTGGCCCAATCCAATGTGCAATACTTGTCACTCATCACTTTATATTTAATATTTAATCTATATTTAATCTAGACCGTGTACTGTATACTTGGAACTGCACCTTCCTGCACTTTTAATTCCATTCGGTTATGTTATTTTGTTTATTACACTCAATCCATTCTCATCATTAATAACTGCTCTGTAGCTATGCGATATATGTAAAACTCAGGTTACATTCAATCTGTCAAAAGTGTTTGTACTTTCTAGAATTATATTGTTGTAATTTGTTTTCTTTATAGTGTGTATTTGATTTGATTTAATGTACAATGCTACTGGGACTCTAATTTCCTTTGGGATCAATAAAGTATCTCCATCCATCCATCCATCCATCCATCCATCCATGCCACTGTGAGGTAAATTGGAGATACAAAATTGTCCATGACTGTGTTTGACATTAAACTTGTGAACTGATGAATCTTGTGTAACCAGTAACTACCGGTTCTGTCGTGAATGTAACCAAAGTGTAAAACATGATGTTAAAATCCTAATAAATAAATAAATAGCCCTAAGCGTACCTATAGCTTGATATCAAACCCTGTAGCTTAATCCATGAACACAGCCACCATGCCACACTCGTACATCTTACTTTAATTGAATAACATTAGTAAAAACAAAACAATCTTTATATAGATTTCATCCGCTATAAGACTGTCAGCATTTATTTAGTACTGCGCATATTTCAATTTCAGCAGCGAGCAGGACATGGGATTAAAAATCTTCGTTTGGAAACTGTAAAATGACGCAGGAAGCATTTAATTTCAGATCCCCACGGGTTTTATGTGGCATTTAATGAATTTCGTATCCAGTGCGTTAAGGTCATTTAGTATTTTAGATGAACAGCTTCTCCAGATTGTCATGCTTAATAACTGCATTACAATTCTTTGTAATGGCATTATATTAAATAATTGTGAAGTAATGATGGTAATAATGCTTTCTTCTGTTGATTAAACAACAATGAAAATTGGTGGGTGATGAAAGAAAGATAACAAAATGCAATTTGTAATATTTTGCGTTTGCAATTCCCTTAAGTTTTAATGCAGCAGAGAGTATACACCGATCAGGCATAACATTATGACCACCTCCCTTATACTGTATTGTGTTGGTCCCCATTTTGCTGCCAAAACAACCCTGCATCTGTGATGCACTGTGTATTCTGACACCTTTCTATCAGAACCAGCATTAACTTCTTCAGCATATTGAGCTACAGTAGCTCGTCTGTTGGATCGGACCACACGGGCCAGCCTTTGCTCCACACGTGCAACCATGACCCTGTCGCCGGTTTACCACTGTTCCTTCCTTGGACCACTTTTGATAGATACTGATCACTGCAGACTGGGAACACCTCACAAGAGCTGCAGTTTTGGAGATGCTCTGACCCAGTCGTCTAGCCATCACAAATTGGCTCTTGTCAAACTCGCTCAAATCCTTACACTCGCCCAGTTTTCCTGATTCTAACACATCAACTTTGAGGATAAAATGTTCACTTGCTGCCTAATATATCCCACCCACTAACAGGTGCCGTAATAAAGAGATCATCAGTGTTATTCACTTCACCTGTCAGTGGTCATAATGTTATGCCTAGTCAGTGTACATATTACGTGTATGAAGTGGATTTTACAGACTACTTGCATGACATTCATTTCTTGTTAATAGGGCGGCACAGTGGCTAAGTGGGTAGCTCTGTCGCCTCACAGCAAGAAGGGTGCTCCGGTTTCCTCCTACAGTCCACAGACATGCAAGTGAGGTGAATTGGAGATACTAAATTGTCCATGACTGTGTTTGACTTGTGAACTGATGAACCTTGTGTAATGAGTAACTACCGTTTCTGTCATGAATGTAACCAAAGTGTAAAACATGATGTTAAAATCCTAATAAACAAACAACCATTCTTGTTAATAACTTTTATTTGTAAGGAAATACTGTATACTGTTTTTATTTGGCTTGCGATTGCTCTTTCTGAGCAAGGCCCTTAAACCAATCAGCTACAGGGTCACTGTACAATGGCTGACCCTGTGCTCTGACCCGAGCTTCTAAACAAAATTAAGGAAATACCAAACACTTTTATTGTGTTGCAATTGCTCTGAAGCCTAGTCCCTGAAACACTTGTTAAAGGCAGTAAAACAAAGTGCCAGTCAATCACAGGGTATTACACACTTATCTTCAAATCACTCAATCTCTGGTCAATTTAGAGAAGTGATCCATCCATCAGCTTTTTTTTTTCATGAAAGATGGGCAGAAAACTCGGGACCTTAAAACTGTGCAGCATCCACACAGCCTGCTGCCACTGTGGCTCCCACCTACAGTACATGACAATATAACCAAAAATATACTAGCCATTACTTCAGTGTCTGGTGTAATATCCATGTATATATTTCTAAGCTTCCACAAAAAGTTCCGACAGACAGAAAAGTTTCTCAGCTATGAATTTTAGATGCTTTAATACGAGGGTTCTTCAAAAAGTTTCCGCACTTTTAAAAAAACTCTATTTACTAAGAATTTCAAAAACAAATGACATCACTTTTTTACAGTCACCTTTTGATGCATTTTCCCAGCGTCATGCCAACTTTTTAATGTCTTCAGCAAAAAGCACTGATGCACTGCTGCTTTCACATCATCACAAACATCCCAAATTGCAAAAAACTTTTTTTAGGGAGGTACCCCCGGATCCCCCCCCCCCCACCCCCCACACTCTCTGTAAACTCTGTTTTTTTATATTCCATTGCAAATGTAAACAAGTCTAAGGAATTTGCTCTTTTCATGTTGGCCATCAGCGCATACTTGGCAACTAGCCAACTAATTGAGAAGGCTAATATGTATATTTGTCACATGAACTCACCTTAACATGCCTTTTACAATCATTGAGCCCATCATGAGCAATGCTGAAAGACTTACATTGTTTTTCACTGTTATCAAACATGGGTACACTTTTGAGTAGTCAGAGGTGAAATGAGTTTTGTATCTCTTTTTGGAAGATTCTGCCTCCGCTTTCCCTGCCTCTGCCATGGCTCCTTTTCTCACTTACTGAACGCATGCCGTCCAGGAGAAGAAAAAAAAAAACACTGCCCGCCCACACTAAAAACTGATTGGCTGACTGACAGACTCTTTGCAGAGAACAGGCCAACCAGAACCCTCCCTCTTTTGCATGCGCTTCATAAATATGCACACGAGGGGCGTGCATTACCACAAGGTAGGCTACCACAGCAACTCCGGCCTTTCTCTCACTCTCCCTCTTTCCCACACGCGATCGGGGAAAAAAGTCTGTGTCGCCTGTGTGCGCTCTTGGCCGCTCGTTCTAGATTCCGAGAGATTTTATCTGACTTGCGGGCATCAGGGAGCCGCTGTGTATATGCGGGAGACTCCCGGAACTTCCGGGAGACTTGGGATGTCTGTCCTCATCACATGAAAATCTTCTTTCCCTTTAAGCTTCTTTGAGCGTCCAAAAACAACGAACAACTGGACAAACAGTACACTGAGGGAAAGTGTAAACAAAGAACTTTGAAGCTATGCCACAATATGCCACCCAGATCATGTAATTATGCAAGGATTTTTCTTTTCTTTTCTAACAAGATACTTCCTTGCTGTAGTAGTTACTTGCATGGATACTTTTGGGTGAGTGCTGCATATTACTAGGGTCCTGGGTATCTGAGTCAATGCAGGCTCTTCTAGGGTACTCTGTTCTCCTCCCACCTACCAGCAAAAGCACACAGAGGGTGGATTGGCCTCTGGTTCTACTGTGTTTTACAAATGTAACATAAAGCCTCCACAAGGTGGCGGTTGTGTACAAGTTTATTTGATTATTATTTTGATTATTATTATTTTTAAGGTGGAAATCAGATGGCGCTAAATCTGGACTATAAGCTCTCTTGTAGTCTCTCAGACATGACCAATTACTACTCTTCCCATCCTCACAGTTTTTTAACCAAAATATAAAAGAGCAGAAACTTTTTGAGGATCTCTTGTATGTTCAAATAAATCTTTTAAAATGGTTTTTAAAGGGTTTAACTTTTGAGTGTGTATCTTTGCAAGGTAGGAGTTTGATAACTGTAAATCACATACGAATAAAAGAGCAGACAAATTATACACTATTATTAAACTGTAGGGTTTTAATCACTAAAACTGCTTAAACTATTTATCTGTTCCCATTTTTAAATGCTAAACGTACAGTGTTATTTACATTCTTTGTTGATCCAGTTTTACTAACTGCTTAATTCTGGGACAGTGGTAACCTAGTGGGTTGAGCTTTTTGGCTACTAATTAAAACATTGTGTGTTTACATCCTCTTTCTGAGGAAGGCCTTTAATCCAATCTGCTCCAGGGACACCGTACAATGGCTGACCCTGCGCTCTGACCACAGCTTCCAAACGAAAGTAAGGAAGTACTGTACATGTTTATATGCATATATGAGCAATAAAGATGTTCCATTCATTTTATTGACTGACTCACAGCTAGGAAGATTGCTGCATACTTTTGGGACAAGAAAGAAAACTAGAGTAAACCCACATGGACACAAATTGGACGTGGACAAACTCTGGACCAACAGTACACTGAGGTAGTTTAAACAAAAGTCTCTGAAGCTGTGCCACACTATGCCACCCAGGCCCTGTAATTACGCAATTACACGTTTAAAAAATAATTATTTATGCATTTTCTTCCTTATTCTAAAATGAAGTCTGGGGATCCCGATTGCATCCAAGGAGGGTATATTTGCCTGCCCCACACCCCCTCTGATGTATGCGCAGTCCCTTGACCCCTTCTTTTTCACCTGTGCCTAGGTGGATTCGCACATAAAGCTCCTGTGGCAGCTAAATGGCACCCAGCCTAATGAATAGAACTGAGATTTGAACCGGGGAGTTCAGAATCTCAGCGCTGGTGTGCTAGCAGAATGTCCTGCTGTGCCACCTGAGCGCCATTTTTTGAGAACAAGATACTTTCTTACTTAATGCAGGCTCTGAGAGTGTACTTTGTTCTACTCCCACCTACCAACAAAAGCACACAGGGTGGATTGACCACTTTAAATTGGCCCTAGGCTTAAGTTGGTGAATCGGTCATTTGCCCTGTAGGGTTAATGTGTAATCCTTGTGCCTGTTGTCTTAGCACATTTGGCTGATCTGGAGAATGAAGCGGTTAGTAAAAGTAATAAATAAATGCACCTAATGGTTCTTTTACTTGAGTAACATCTTGAGTCTCTATTCACTGTTCGGTGATTAGCTGCGTTTGCTTTTTACCTGTTAATGTTTGTTCCATCTTGTGATCTTGTACTAAACAAAGAAATACAGTCATGTTTCCCCAACGGGCTCCATGTTCCCCTATTAAAGCTGAATTATGTGTTTTTTTTTTATAATTTTTTTTTTTTTTACCCCTTTTTCTCCCCTTTTAGCGCATCCAATTGTTCAATTAGCATCGTGCTTCCTCTCTGTCTATGCCGAACCCTGCCCTGACAGAGGTGATTGAAGCTAACCCGTATCCCCTCCGAAACACGAGCAGCAGCCAGATGCATCTTTGCCACCCACACATTGACGAGTTTGGCGCCACCTAGCGTTGCATGCGGAGAGACACACCCTAAGGGCACCCTCTCCCATCTCTGTGTAAGCGCCTCCAATCAGCCGGCAGAGAACGCAATCGCATTCTGACAGAGAGAGACCCACATCCGGTTCTTTGTCCCACCCCCCACATGAGCAACCGGCCAATCGTTGCTCATATAGCCACTCAGCTTCGAACCGGTAAAGCAAGGCTGGATTCGATACCACGTACTCAGAATCCAGCCCTGGTTGCAGCGCGTTTCTTTTTACCGCTGCGCCACCTGAGCGGCGAATTATGTGCTTTTAAAAAGCCCAAATCCTGATGACTTATTGTTATCTAATAAACAAGACGAGGTACAAGGCATAAATAGAAGTTTTTTTGTATAAAAAAAAATGTGGATTTATTCTCACTGAAGCAGAAAGGTTCAATAAGCTCGACCACTGTGACTCCATAATTGTTTGTCTGCTGCTACGTTTTTTTGAATCTTCAGTTCAAGCAGCAATGCAAACAGCCTCGCAAATACGTGTTAATGGAAAACGACTGCATAAGGACACAGGATCGTTTCTTAAAACCTTCCGTGTTCTTAGTGTGTGCGGATCTGTGGATTAAAGCAGACTTGGTGAATAGAGAACTGAGCAAAACAGCCTCGGGTTTTTAATGACCTTTAGCAGAGAAAGCTGGAAAAGAACAGCTTGCAGGAGGAGAAGCACCGGAGCTCAAGGACAGACTCTGCAACACACTAATAAGAACAACACAGCATGAAGCAGGGCATTTCAAAGCTTTTTATCACTACACGAGTTTACCCACAAACGAAACCTGTGGATGGGTTTCAATGAAACCTTAATGATGGAAACAGACAGTAGGGCTGCATGATATATCGTTTCAGCATTGTCATCATGATGTGTGCATGCACAACAGTCATATCGAGGACGTGCATTTGTCCAATCGTTCTTGATCATCAACAGTTGAAGCGGCCCCTCCCTCGCTAGTCGTTCACCACAGTCTGAATGTATGGAATTACAACCCCAAATCAGAAAGAGTTGGGACAGTATGATATTTATGCAAATAAAATAAAAATACAGAGTTTCTTACATTTACTTTGACTTTTAATTGATTGCAGACAGTTCGAACCAGTGATATTTCATCTTTTGTCTGCTCAACTTCATTTCATTTATTAAGATACCTCCATTCCTGCATTTCAGGCTTGCAACACATTTCAAAAAAATATTGGGACGGGGGCAATTTAGGGCTATTGTCCCTGATTCCAAACAGGTGATGTCAACAGGTGACTAATAATGGTTTGGTATAAAAGCAGCATTCAGTAAAGTCTGAGTCTTTGATGAGCAAAGATGATCAGAGGATCTCCAGTTTATCAACAAATGTGTGAGAAAAATATAAAAATATTTAAAAACAATGAACCTCAAAGAAAGATTGGAAGGGATTTGCATATTTCTCCCTCTACAGTGCATAATATCATTAAACCATTCAAGGAATCAGGAGGAATTTCAGTGTGTAAAGGCCAAGGCCCAAGCTTAAGCTAAACGCCTATGATCTACGATCCCTCAGATGGCACTGCATCAAGAACCACCACTCAACAATAGCTGACATAACCACATGGGTGAAGGATTACTTTGGCAAACCTTTGTCAAGCACTACAATACAGAGTTACATGCACAAATACCACCTAAAACTTTACTGTGCAAAAAAGAAGCCTTATGTTAACCATGTCCAGAAGCGGCGTCGACTTCTCTGGGCTCAGAGGCATCTAGGATGGACCATCACACAGTGGAAACGTGTATTGTGGTCAGATGAATCAGCATTCCAGGAATGTGTTGCAGACCTGAAATGCAGGAATGGATGTTTATTAAAAAATGAAATGAAGTTGAGCAGATAAAACATGAAATATCTCAGGTTCATCCTGTCTGCAATCAAATAAGTCTCCCTATGCTGTCCCAACTTTTTCTAATTTGGGGTTGTATTTTGGCTACAGAAAGGATGATGTTGACCAAAAACAGGTAATTTGTTGATATTTGAAGATTCCTTATTTCAGTCCTCTTTTTTTAATCATGAGTTTAAAGATGTAGCATCGTGTACCATCTTCTGATCGCTTTTAGTCACCACCCTTCTTCATTCACAGATGAGCCCCTTCTTTAGGGTAAGAAACATGCACTGTTAATACCATGACACATTGGTTCATTAAAAATTTCTGCAGTGATTTATTTTATTGCAATGTCCATTTTTCCCCCTTTGCAATACTGTGCAGCCTTAACAGACAAATGCAAAGAGTAAAAAATAAGTTCCTTCACTTACTTTTATCCCTTCAACCTTGGGACCTTTTCACTGCAGAAATTACTGAAACTTTTAGAACCAAAAAGCTGGAACTGTTTTATTTCTTCTGAGCTACTCATCCGGTCAGGTCTCCACAGAGGTTCCTAGAAGCAGAGGTACAGAAAACAATACGTTAGCTTTGTTATTACTATACAATAATACATGTGTGCAGATACTGGTGCAGAGACCGGTATTTGATTACTGTTACAGCCCAGAAGAAAAATTATAATGGGGTGGGTTGCACCTCGTTATTGAGGTGGGAGGTGTAGGCCTGTACTTGCAGAAACAGAGGGGAACCCAGTATTGGGGATCAGCAGTAAGGTAGAACATTGAAACAGCTCAAGAACCACAAACAAAAATAAAACTACAAAATAAAGGGTGGCCAATATAACAAATTAATCAAAAGTAGGATCCACAGCCCAAAGCAGATATCTGGTAGAATAAATAGATAAGCTCATTATTGGAGAGAGAGAGCCATCATACTCCACACACTCACCAAAAAAAGGACGATCGCTCCACATAGAACTACGTTGTCCCCAGCTTTTGTCAGAAAACTCAGGTTGGGTGACATGTCCCCAGCAAAACTTCACAGAGGAAAAGTAGGAAACACTAAGATGCACAGCTACTCGGTCCACCAGTTTGTTATAACTCACTGAAAAAGAAGAGCTCAGTATATGCTATGTGGTGAATAAAAAAGAAAAGGAACAGCCATCCCTCACTGATGCAGACGGTGTCCTGCGTGGCTTTGTCTGTGGGGCTCCAGTCAAAAGGGATGCGGACATGTCGCCTTCGTAGGCACCATACCCATTCAGGGTGGTAACTCCATGATGGCCAAAGGGTGTCGCAAACTGAGCTCCCCGAAGATGAAAGACTTTCTACATCTGAAAGGGCAATCAATCAATAAATAAATATAGAAATAAACAAACAAACAGATAAATAAATAAATAAATAAATAAATAAATAAATAATTAAATAAATAAATAAATAAATAAATAAATAATTAAATAAATAAATAAATACATAAATACATAAATAAATAAAAATGTAATTGGCACTAAATAAATAAATAAACAAATAAATAAATTAAATAAATAAAATAAAATAAAAAATATAATAAAAAATAAAATAAATAAAAAACATCAATAAATACAAATCTAACTGGCACGACTAAGGCTTTTGAACATCATAATACGCAAAAACAATTAGCCAGCTATCAAAGCCCAATAACGATTGTTTTTAAAAGGATCCTCCAGTTGCAGCACATTATTTCTGATGAGACACAGCTCATTCCTATATGCAGAACCGCTTTAAATAAGACGCACTGCTAGCTTCTGAGACATGGACTGACAACAATGTTATGATTAAACTTTATCTGCACCTCCAGATAGAGGTCACCTGTACCTCCATGCCTACCGTTGGCTATTAATGGCAGGGCAGATAGACATGATCCTGTAATCTGAGCCTACTGCTGATCACAAATACTTTCTTTTCTTTTATTTTCATTCATTTCTTTGATAGCCAAGAAACACTTAATGTTTTGATGATCCATGAATACTCCTAATGATTTTAGAAATCTTCTAGAAACACTCCTACTGGAGCACAAAGCAGGTATTAGGGTGATACCCGGGTGTACTCCATTTTCCTCCCTGTTTTTACATCTCTGTCCTCATGTTGTTCCACCCTACATCCTGAACGACTGTCTCTTTTCTCTAAGAGACAGTGGCTTGGCTCCTGCTGGGCTCCGGATAAATTGTGATTGGTCTGCGCTTGCTCTTAATCCCTTTATGTATGTTCTTGTGTCCTTCAGAGGGTCAGCACAGGATCGACCAGACTTTATCAGATTTCACGAGCCCTCAAGGCGTAATTTACCAAAGGTCACTTGATGTTTGATTTCTTCGGTACACTGTGTTGGTGAACGAGGGCGTCCGTCTGATGAGGTGACTAGTCAAAGGTTATGAACAGATGCCGCCCAACAAAAATGTCACCAGGCAGGAGGGACAGCTGAACTTATTGTGCAGAGCTGCCTGAGGACCTCTGTGCTCATGGTGGAACTTTCTCAAATTCTCAAAGTTCATGGTTTAGGGATTTAGTATTTTGGTTGTGTATTTAGGTTTTCTAGTTTTTTTTAAATTTAATATTGAAGTTCATCTGCTGCTTTTTTTGTCGAAGGGAGTCAAGTTTCAAAGATTGAGTTTAGGGGACGTCGTGTTACAAGGTACCTTTGTATACTGTAAATGTGTTGGTTAACTTTGTCACCCAAGTTTTATTGATTTAAAGTAATCATTCACTGATTGTTCTTTCATTCACGACACTGTAATCGAGAGTTGCAAGAGTTCAAGGGAGGCTTTATTGTCATTTTAGCTATATACAAATACATATTGAAATGAAACCACTTACCATATAGAAGCACTTTGTAGTTCTACAATTACTGACTGTAGTTGATCTATTTCTATACATGCTTTGTTAGCCCTCTTTCATGCTGTTCTTCAATGGTCAGGACCCCCACAGGACCACCACAGAGCAGGTATTATTTGGGTGGTGGATCATTCTCAGCACTGCAATTACACTGACATGGTGGTGGTGTGTTAGTGTGTGTTGTGCTGGTATGAGTGGATAAGACACAGCAGCGCTGATGGAGTTTTTAAACACCTCACTGTCCCTGCTGGACTGAGAATAGTCCACCAACTAAAAATATCCAGCCCTGTGGGCAGCAACCGATGACTACTGATGAAGATCTAGAAGATGAGCAACTCAAACAGCAGCAATAGATGAGCGATCGTCTCTGACTTTACATCTCCAAGGTGGACCAACTAAGTAGGATCGTCTAATAGATTGGACAATGAGTGGACACGGTATTTAAAAACTCCAGCAGCGCTGCTGTTTCTGATCCACTCATACCAACACACACTAACACACCACCACCATGTCATTGTCACTGCAGTGCTGAGAATGATCCACCACCCAAATAATATCTGCTCTGTGGGGGTCCTGACCATTGAAGAACAGGGTGAAAGGGGGCTAAAAAAGTATGCAGAGAAATAGATGGACCACAGTCAGTAATTGTAGAACTACAAAGTGCTTCTATATGGTAAGTGGAGCTGATAAAATGGACAGTGAGTGTAGAAACGAGGTGGTTTTAATGTTATGGCTGATAATTGTACAAAAAAGTACAAGAGACATGAGGGGGACGGGCCCTAAGACAAGAGTCCTGTTGGCCAGTACATGGTACTGAGTAACTGAGATGAGCTGATTTCCCTTTAAGGTTCCAACTATATTTCCACTAGACAAACAGTATTTTGTGTTTAATACAGAACAAAGATTAAATGTCTCACAGTGGCTGTTTTTTCCTCTTTTTGTGACTTTATTGAATTTACGGGCTGTCAAACACGAAATATTGTGTTTTATTTGCTTTCATGCCTCCGTACTCATCGTTGGGCTGTTAGTACAAAAATAGTCAGCCACTACACTGCAGTGGAGATTTAGTTTAAATTCTCACTCCTTCAGACACGGCTCGATGCAGCACGTAATCATTCGGCTGGATCTGAAGGACGGACCCCCACGGTAGCTGTTCATGTTCTGTTTTTACAATGTTAAATGCAGGACTGTTTGAAGCCTACCCAGCAGGAGCGGATACAGCAAGTGTGGGTGTCAGTGCTGTCATAAGTCCAGATTGTGCTGTCTGCAGGGTTCTAGTTTTAGGCTTGTTAGAGCTGGAGCAGAAGTTTGCTGCACCGCTCAGGTTTTAGAGGGTTTAACATAGTCGTTCTCGATCTGACAGTATTAGGGCATCCTCACTTCTGTATCCAGTAGTCTTATACAGATTTTATACCTTATATCTCACATAGCTGCACAATTATACATCCATTGAGACCCTATGTATAAACAACTATAGGCTATAGTAAATAAATAATTTACTTTATGTATATTTATTTAATATACCTATGTATGTATTATTATTATTATTATTATTATTATTATTATTATTATTATTATTATTATTATTGTTGTTGTTGTTGTTGTTGTTTTGTTGTTGTTGTTATTTTTATTATTATTATTATTGTTATTTTTATTATTATTATTATAATTACTATGTCTGTATACCTATGTCTCTATTTGTCTGTCTATCTATCTTCTTCCTGTCTGTCTGTCTGTCTGTCTGTCTGTCTGTCTGTCTGTCTGTCTGTCTACAGTAGATACCTATCTGTCTGTCTGTCTGTCTGCATGTCTGTCTTTCTGTATGTTTGTCTTTCTGTCTGTTTGTCTATCTATCTTTCTATCTGTCTGTCTATATCTGTCTGTCTATGTCTGTCTGTCTGTCCGTCTATCTAGCTATCTATTTGTCTGTCTGTCTATCTGTCTATCTATCTATCAGACTGTCTATCTATCTATCTATCTATCTATCTATCTATCTATCTATCTATCTATCTATCTATCTATCTATCTATCGATCTATCGATCTATAGGTGTCTTTCTGTCTATCTGTCTGTCTATATACGTATGTCTGTCTACCTGTCTGTGTCTGTCTGTCTATTTATCTCCAGTCTATCTATCTATCTGTCTGTCTGTCTGTCTGTCTATATGTCTGTCTGTCTATATCTATCTGTCTGTCTATCTATCTACTTTCTATCTGTCTGTCTATCTATCTTCTTTCTATCTATCTATCTGTCTGTCTATCTATCTTCTTTTTGTTTGTCTCTGTCTATCTATGTGTATGTCTGTCTGTCTATCTTCTTTCTATCTATCTCTCTGTGTGTATGTCTGTTTATCTGTCTGTCTGTCTGTCTGTCTGTCTGTCTACCTGTATATCCACATGTCTGTCTGTCTATATATATTTGTCTGTCTGTCTATCTGTCCATCTACATGTCTGTCTGTCTCTGTCTGTCTGTCTGTCTGTTTCTATCTATCTATCATATTATGTAGAGTTTTATCTGATTAAACTTTATAAGTAAACATTTTTACATAAAAGTAGAACATGGTTTAGTATGTTTAGGTCTAAACAGTTATTACCAATAAAGGGTGTGGCATGATGGCTCAGTGGGTAGCACTGTTGCCTCACAGCAAGAGGGTCCTGGGTTTGATCCCCAGGTGGGGTGGTCCGGGTCCTTTCTGTGTGGAGTTTGCATGTTCTTCCTGTGTCTGTGTGGGTTTCCTTTTAAAGCGCCGGTTTCCTCTTACTGTCCATAGACATGCACTCATGTTAATTGGTGATACAAAATTGTGTTTGATATAACCTTGTGTTTCTGTCATGAATGTAACCAAAGAGTGTAAAACATGATGGTAAAATAATAAACACACAAATTAACAATAAAGGAATGAATGATATAAGTATGAAAGTGTTTTATTCTCGATTACTTATGCAACCCCATTCCTCCCTGTCCAGATGAACAGCTACTACTAAAGTCCTGCTGTCCTCTGTTTAATCAGCATGTCACCCTAATTAACAGTGTAACAGTGAGGAACTCTCTCTCTCTCTCTCTCTCTCTCTCTCTCTCTTTGAGCGGAAGTGAGTGTGAGCGGAGGGCTGTGTGTGTGTGAGAGCGTCGCTGCTGCGTTTGTTTGAGTGAGTCTTTCTTACTTTTTTTCGCTCTCTATGCTGCTTTTCTGGTTGCTGGTTTATATAGTAGTGTTAGTGTTATTGTAGGAGTGTAGTTGTAGTTAGGGGGGAGCGGGAGGTTTTTTGTTTATATCCGCCGGTTGCCGGTTTTTTGGCCGGTCGCCATGGCGGCGGGGGGGAAAACTAAGTATGAGCAGCTCACTCGAAAACATGCGATTAAACTCGCACCTGAGATAAGGTGCTCTGTAGAGGACTGTGTATTGGCCGTGGGTGATGTGGTGGAGTGCAGCAGTGTTTTAGCTGCGGCCAGAATGAATAAAGGAGTTGTTATTTTTCTGGACAGTGTTGAAAAAGTTAACACGGTAATTACGACTGGTGTTGTGATTCAAGGAACATTTACGCCTGTAATGCCCCTAGATTACCCCGCTAAAAAGATCACTTTGTCCAATGTCCCACCCTTTATGACTGATGAGGTGTTAATTGCAGAACTTTCCCGTTTTGGCCAAGTCATGTCACCAGTGAAAATGATTTATTTTGGTGGTAAAAGTCCTCGTGCACGTCATGTTGTCTGTTATAGACGACAAGTTTATATGGTTTTGAAAAACGGCACAGAGGACCTGAACGTGAACTTTAAATTCAAAATCAATGGCTTTGACTATGTTATTTATGCTACCACTGACCACATGAAATGTTTTGGGTGTGGGCAGGAGGGGCATTTAAGGCGCTCCTGTCCTTTGGAGACAGGTGAGGGCACGTCACGAGCCACAGGCTCTTCATCTCCTGGAGATGGGGGGCACTCAGCTGATACAGGTGCAGGAGTAGAGGCTGTTCCTGAGCCTAATGCAGCTGGGGGTCCTGGTGGAGAGGTTGAGCCTGGTGGTGCAGGAGAGGCTGGGTTAGATTCTGGGGCTAAAGTCACAGAGGGGACTAGTGCTTCTGATAGGCAGGTACAGGTTGAAGAGGGGGGTGCAGTATCTAACACAGCTAGTCAGGAGAATTCTAGACCCAATCTCCCTGAAACTGTAGCTGCTGCTAGTCAGGAGGACAAGGTTAGTAATGCTGGGTTAGTGGAGGGAGGAAATATGGAGATTGATGCCATAACTGATGAAGCACTCTTTAGGGTGCCAGGAAAAAGGAAACTGAAGCGGGCTAGAACCGGGAGAAGTGATGGGAGAGCACAGGGACTTTCCAGGGGTGAAAAGCGCAAAGATACACTGGATAATGATTCAGGTACTTTAGAGGACTCTGACAGTGACATGTCAGAGCTAGGAAGTCAGTCAGGTTCACGAGAGGCTTACACCTTTGCAAAGATAAAAACGTTCCTTAACAAAACTAAGAATGTAAAAGGTGTGATAATTGAGGATTATTTTCCTGACCTCAAATTGTTTATTCAGTCAGTTCGGCCATTGATGAAGAGTAAAGGTGAAGAACGGTTCAGTAAGCAGGAGATTTACAGGTTGAATAAACTGTTGCTTAAACTGAAATTGGAGCTTAACAATGTTGATGGTTTTGAGACAACCTAGCTTCTTTCTGTTTCTCACCTTGTTGTGGCTCATACTGCTACCTTTCTTATTTTCTTTTATGAGTAAAATAAAGGTGGGGTCTTTAAATCTAAATGGGGCTCGCAACATACAGAAAAGAGCAATGGTATATGAATTAGCAAAGCAGAAGGGTATTGATATTTTATTTGTTCAAGAAACACATAGTGATCTTGTCAATGAGGTTGACTGGAGAAAAGAATGGGATGGGGAGATTGTTTTTAGCCATCTGACTTCAACTTCAGGGGGGGTGGCTATTCTGTTTGCAAAAAAATTTCTTCCAATGTCTTTTGAAGTAGAACATGTGGTGCAAGGAAGGTGCTTGATGGTTCTTGCCAAATTTGATAAATTTAAACTGGTTTTGTGCAATGTGTATGCTCCTACTCTTGGTCTTGATAGGGTTCTCTTTATGAACACTGTTAATGATGCTTTGCATAATATTTGTTCTGAAGATTTTTTGTTTATGGGGGGGGATTTCAATTGCACTGAGGATGATGTTTTAGATAGAAATCATACTGAACCTCATGCTGCATCACAGCGAATTCTTAGAGAGTCTCTGAAAGCATATAGCTTGTGTGATGTGTGGAGAGTCTTGAATAAGACTCTGAGGCAGTATACTTGGGCAAAGGTGAGGGATGGTTTTGTGTCTCTAGCCAGATTGGACCGCTTCTATTCTTTTAAACACCACCTTAATGTTTTTAAAAGTTGTGATATCACACCGGTTGGTTTTTCAGATCATAGCTTGGTTTTATGTTCTGTCTTTATTGCTAATATTAAATGTAAGAGTGCTTACTGGCACTTTAATGTATCTTTGCTGTCTGACTCTAATTTTAGGAAAGTCTTTGAGACGTATTGGAATAATTTTAAAATGCAAAAGCAGTATTTTCAGAGTTTACGTGAATGGTGGGATTGTGGGAAGGTAAACATAAGACAGCTCTGTCAGCAGTACACTTTTAACGTCTCAAGGTACATCACTCAGTCAATAAAGTCACTTGAGGCTGAAATTATTGAAATACAGCGACAACTGGAGTTTACTGGAGATCAGGGTCGGGCTGCAGTCCTGGAGTCCAGGACATCAGCCCTTAAGGACCTGTTGGGCGTCAGGGCACAGGGGGCCTTGGTCCGATCGCGTTTTCAAAATCTAACGCAGATGGATGCTCCATCTCAGTTCTTTTTCAGCCTTGAAAAAAAGAATGGACAGAGCCGCTTTATTCATGCCCTGCGCTCGGAGGATGGACAAGATCTAACAGAGCCAGTTGAGATCAGGAAACGGGCTGTGCGGTTCTATTCAGAACTGTACAAAAGTGAGTACAAGCCGGATGCAGAGCTGGCTAATGGTTTCTTTGATGGAATGCCCAAGATCTCTAGAAACTCTAGAGTGGCTCTTGAAAGGCCGGTAGAAGAACATGAGCTATATGCAGCTCTACAGGGCATGAAGGGTGGAACCACCCCAGGCATAGATGGCATACCTGTAGAATTTTACAAGGTCTTCTGGACTGAGCTTGGTGCCGATCTGTTAGCTGTCCTTAATGAGAGCCTGGATGAGGGCTGCTTACCTTTGAGCTGCAGACGGGCAATTATCACCTTGTTACCTAAAAAGGGCAACTTACAGGAGATTAAGAACTGGAGACCAGTGAGTCTCTTGTGCACTGATCTTAAGGTTTTCTCAAAGTGCCTGGCTAATAGGTTAAAGAATGTGATGGGGCAGGTCATACATTATGACCAGACCTACTGTGTGCCTGGTAGATCCATTAGGGACAATGTTTTCTTGGTGCGTGATGTTTTGGACATTTCCAGGATTCGTGGGCTTGATTTTGGTCTCATTTCCCTAGACCAAGAAAAAGCTTTCGATAGAGTTGAACACCAGTATTTGTGGCAGACATTAGAAGTCCTGGGCTTTGGCCCTGATTTTCTTAAAATGTTAAAAGTGTTGTATCAGGATGTTGAAAGTGTTTTAAAGATTAATGGGGGTTTGAGTGCACCATTTAAAGCTTGTCGTGGCATACGCCAGGGGTGTGCGCTCTCTGGGATGCTATATGCCTTGGCCATTGAGCCACTGCTTAATAAACTCCGCTCTAATATCGTTGGCTTAGATTTGGGACGGGGTGGACTATCTAGGCTTCAACTTTCGGCTTATGCAGATGACATTATAATAATTATAAGTGAACAATCAGATGTTGACAAACTGGTTGATATTGTGCAGGACTTTGGGTGTTTATCTGCAGCCAAAGTAAACTGGGAAAAGAGCGAAGCTTTAGCAGTGGGGCAGTGGCCTGGGGGCTTACTGCAGCTACCAAGCAACATGGCCTGGAAAAGAGGGGGGCTGAAATATTTGGGTATATTTTTAGGAGATGACTTGTTTCAGCAGAAAAACTGGGAGGGTACATTGGAGAGAATGACAGGCCGCCTGAAGAAATGGAAGTGGATCCATGGACAATTATCTTTTAGAGGAAGAGTGCTTGTAATCAACAATTTAGTTGCCTCAATGCTTTGGCACAGACTGTCTTGTGTAGAACCTCCTATTGGATTATTAGCACGTTTGCAAACATGTCTGGTGGATTTTTTTTGGGACCGTCTCCACTGGGTCCCACAGAGTGTGCTTTACCTGCCCAGGGAGGAGGGGGGGCAAGGACTCATCCACCTTTCCAGCAGAATGGCTACTTTTCGTCTGGAGTTCCTGCAGAAATATCTGACTGGTAATACGGACCTAGTTTGGAGGGAAGTGGCTAACAGTATTCTACACACTGTTGATGGACTGGGGCTGGATACAGCATTGTTTTTTATGGATTATAAACTATTACACCTGAATGGATTATCTCTTTTTTATCGTGGAATTTTTAAGTTTTGGTCTCTTTTTAAACACTGTCGACTGGAACAGAACTCTCTCTACTGGCTGCTGGAGGAGCCTCTGATCAAAGGGGCTCGTTTAGATGTGTCGGCTGAAGGGACCCTTGGTCTTTCACACAGACTCTGTGCCTCAAAAACAGTTAAACTACAGAACTTGGTGGATGTGGCAGGACCGGACCTCAGTAATAATCATGCTGTTGCCTCACTGTTAGGGCAGAGGTCTTCACGGCATGCCAAGATCTTCCTGGACTTATTGAGTGGCAGGCTGTCTTTAGAGGACAAGTCCCTCCTGCAGGATTATGGGAGAGGGAACTTAACACCAGATAAAAAGGACCCTTTTCCAAAGACTGGTATAACACCTAACCTTGAAGGTGTGTCGGGTCCTTTATTGTCTGTTTCAGATTGCCAGGACTTGGACCTCCTCACTGTGTCAGGCCAGGTTTTATACAAATGTTGTGTGAAAGTTTTTAATAAGTCAGTACTCAATGGAAGGCCTGACACAGCGTGGAGGGACAAGCTTGGAGTGGGTTTGGACAAACAGCCAGTGTGGAGGGTATTGTACAAGCCCCCTCTCACAAAGAGATCGGGCGATCTGCAGTGGAGAATTCTGCATGGTGTTATAGCTGTTAACGCTTTTGTTTCAGTTATTAATCCAGAGGTCAGTGCTTTGTGTGTTTTCTGTGGTCTCAGAGAGACAGTTTTTCATTGTTTTTTAGAATGTCGGAGGCTAAAACCCCTTTTTGACACACTTGGTTTGATCTATCAGAGGGTTGGGGTTGATTTTAACCCTATTGTTTTTATATTTGGGGCTGGATATAGTAAAAAAAAAAGAGTTAAGTGGCAGTTGCTTAACTTTTTATCTGGCCAGGCAAAACTGGCTGTATATAACTCTAGAAAAAACAAAATGGAGGATAGATCAGGCCAAGAGGTGTTGCCATTGTTTCTAGCTCATGTAGAGTCCAGGATCCGTTTTGAGTTTGGCTTTCATAAGCTCATGAATACCATTGAGATTTTTGAAATAGAATGGTGTTACAAGGATATTTTGTGTAGTGTGGAGGAAGGAAAGCTAGCCTTGGCCAGCCCCTGGAACTGAGTGTGTAAAAGGTTTTTTTTTACTGTCTTTGTCTTTAAGTGTCTTAAGTTATTGTATTGTGTGTTTAAATTGTGCTTTTTTGTGCAATAATTGAATAAAGTTGTTTTTTAAAAATCAAAATCTCTCTCTCTCTCTCTATCTCTCTCTACTTGTTTCTACACTCACTGTCCATTTTATCAGCTCCACTTATAGAAGCACTTTGTAGTTCTACAATTACTGACTGTAGTCCATCTATTTCTCTACATACTTTTTTAACCTGCTTTCACCCTGTTCTTCAATGGTCAGGACCCCCACAGAGTAGGTATTATTTAGATGGTGGATTATTCTCAGCACTGCAGTGACACTGACATGGTGGTGGTGTGTTAGTGTGTGTTGTGCTGGTATGAGTGGATCAGACACAGCAGCACTGCTGGAGTTTTCAAATACTGTGTCCACTCACTGTCCACACTATTAGACACTCCTACCTAGTTGGTCCACCTTGTAGATGTAAAGTCAGAGAAGATCGCTCATCTATTGCTGCTGTTTGAGTTTGTCGTCTTCTAGACTTTCATCAGTGGTTACAGGACGTTGCCCACAGGAGCTGTTGGCTGGATATTTTTGGTTGGTGGACTATTCTCAGTCCAGCAGTGACAGTGAGGTGTTTAAAAACTCCATAATCGCTGCTGTGTCTGATCCACTCATACCAGCACAACACACACTAACACACCACCACCATGTCAGTGTCACTGCAGTGCTGAGAATGATCCACCACCTAATTAATACCTGCTCTGTGGTGGTCCTGTGGTCCTGACCATTAAAGAACAGGGTGAAAGCAGTTTAAAAAAAGTATGCAGAGAAACAGATGGACTACAGTCAGTAATTGTAGAACTACAAAGTGCTTCTATATGGTAAGTGGAGCTGATAAAATGGACAGTGAGTGTAGAAACAAGGAGGTGGTTTTAATGATATGGCTGATCAGTGTATTAATAATGGAAATGAAAAATATAGAAGATTACACAACAATAACATTAAATAACATCAACCTCTCAACATCACTTAGTGTCCCTCAGATTATGGCAGGCTGTTATGTCACTCTGCTCTCAGAACAAGAAGTTAGGGATTGGATTTGTGTGTGTGTGTGTGTGTGTGTTTGTGCTTATTGGTATGATAGTGCTGTTTAGATGCATCTTGCACAAACCCCGAGGCTAAAACTTCTCTTATTTAAAAGTCATCTATTCTTCTGTGCCATTTGTTATGTTTTGCTTTATTTGCTTTTATTCTTTGGTTTCGAGAGATGAAGAGATGAAAAATCCATCAAAGTCTTGAGTGCATCCAAGAAAAACACAGAGAATAGATAATCTTGAGTTTTAAAGGGTATGACTTGGAAATAGCAGATCTTTGCTTAAAATAACACAAGCAAGCCTGCAATGCTGTCTTAAATCTTAGTGTTTTTCTTTCTGTGCATTTTTAAAAAACTAAAAACAGTCCAGTTGGATGCGGATTTTGTTTGAAAGTTACTTTGATGTGAAGCATATTCATTTAAAAATCTTAAGCTAAGATTTTTAAGTGATCTGACGTTATTGTTTCCTGACAATTATCTTTTGAGGATATCCTGTGGGTTGGGGTGTATAAAATCCCAGATCCATAGTTGTGGTACTTCAATATGAGATATTAAATGCGAAAACGCACATGCCAACAATTTAGCTAGGAAGCGGTGTGACTATAATTGGTGGCACCATGGCAATGTGTATAATGTAGGGTTTAAATATTTGACAAATGCATTAATAACCATGCAACTATGTTATAACTTACATAAATAAACAGCAACTTTTTACAAGACAACTAACAAATGAATTTATGGTCCGATCTTTCAATTCATTGTTTAATTTTAAACAATAATAATAAGCAATCAAATAATTCATCATGCCGCGCTAAGACGATGTTGACAACAGAGATGTTCACGAGTCACCAAATACGAGTCCGAGTCGAGTCACGAGTCTTTAGGCTAGAGTCCGAGTCAAGTCATGAGTCATTGGGCTAGAGTCTGAGTCGAGTCACGAGCACGAGTCATTAGGCTAGAGTCCGAGTCGAGTCACGAGTCTTCAGGCTAGAGTCAGAGTCAAGTCATGAGTCATTGGGCTAGAGTCAGAGTCAAGTCATGAGTCTTTAGGCCAGAGTCTGAGTCGAGTCACGAGCACGAGTCTTTAGGCTAGAATCCGAGTCAAGTCACAAGTCATTAGGCTAGAGTCCGAGTCCAGTCACGAGTCTTTAGGCTAGAGTCCGAGTCAAGCCACGAGTCATTAGGCTATAGTCCGAGTCAAGCCACGAGTCATTAGGCTAGAGTCCGATTTATGTCACGAGTCATTAGGCTAGAGTCCGAGTCATGTCATGAGTCAATATAATATACACAAAACATATATTGGGCATGTAGCGTAGAAATGAACAAATAATATGTAAGTTCAGATAAAAAACAACAACAGATTAGCAACTGTATTTTGCCGTTTTACTTAGTGCCTTTACTTTCCTAGGTACCAGTTAAAAGCTTAAACTGATAAGTTTTGTTTTCATTGCAAATTACGGCACAGCGGCCAAAATCCAAAACACAGCAAAATATCCAAAACCACTGCTTACCTTAGCTTATGTTCTTCCAGATGCTATTAAATTTATAAGCGTGTGTTGTCCCATTAGAAATATGATCTGTTATTTTGTAAATGTGCTTATAATTAAAAACCTCCAAACTTTTCCCGGTTGTGAAGTAAAACATGAACTCGTTAGAAAGCCAAACAAGCGTTTGTTTCATTGACGCATCATCTGTGTGATGCTGCAAACTAAATAAATACAAATAACAGCATTTCTTAATAAAGATTAAACTCAGAAAGTGTGATTGGTTCAAAAAGCGTTTTTTTCAATTATTAGCACCAATTCTGTAGGAGTGTTCCATTCACATTAAATGTTACTGTGAAGTGCACTACGTAGGGTATTCCACCATTTTAAGTGAGATTCATATTCAAAGGATGGAGTAGGGAGCGACGCTTCATCACTACGCCGGAAGCTGGCTGGAACATTTACCCATTGCGTGCATTGTGGGGTAAGACAGCCGGAGCGTTATTAGAGAGCAGAAAATGACACGATCAGAATGATGTTGGATCATATATATATATAATTGTCACACGTAACTAATGTTGCTGACTTTCGTTGTCCACAAGTCATTTTTTTGCGTGTCACGAGTCGAGTCTGAAGTTGCTGTGTGTGTGACTTACGTGCAGACTCGAGTCCCCATCTCTGGTTGACAATAACATCTATCTTAGTACTAGCATTTGGAAACGTTTACACTTTCAGAATCAGGGTACGCAGATGTGCAGTCCATTAATCTGTAGCTGTTGTGATGCTTTGTAATGTCAAATGCAAAAACTCCCTCTGCAGCAGTAACAGCATTAACAGATTTTTTTTCTGTAATTCGTCTGTAAAATTCATCGTCTTTCATTTGGGGGGCGGCACGGTGGCTTGATGGGTAGCACTGTCGCCTTACAGCAAGAAGGTCCTGGGTTCGATCCCCAGGTGGGGCGATCCAGGTCCTTTCTGTGTGGAGTTTGCATGTTCTCCCCGTGTTTTCGTGGGTTTTGTCCGGGAGCTCCGGTTTCCTCCCGCAGCCCAAAAACATGCAGTCAGGTTGATTGGAGACACTGAATTGCCTTATCAGTGAATGGGTGTGTGTGTGTGTGTGTCTTCCCTGTGATGGACTGGCCCCCCATCCAGGGTGTTACTGTGTGCCTTGCGCCCATTGAAAAGCTTGGATAGGCTGCAGCCCCCCGCCCTCCCCCCCAGGAAAAAGTGGACCTATGGTCACCTTATAATAAAGGGTGCTCACTCTCTGCACACACAAAGCTGCAGTGGCTTCAGCCTTTCATACCAACCAGCCCGGAACTTTATCTAATACAACCGATTATTTGTTGCCAACAGAGTAAACAATTGGAACAGTTGGTATGAAATCCCGCAACTACTGTAGCTTTCTGTGGATAAGAGTTAATCTCACTGGCCTATATGGCTCTTCTAGCTTTCAGTGTAAAAGCCTTGGTAGCCCATCTGAGCCGTTGTTTACTGTGAATGTTTGCACAGTGTATACAGATGAAAATCAAAACTGTTCAACCCCCATTTCAAATTAAAATGATTAGCAAAATGTACAAACTTTTTAGCTGTTTGCAACAGTTTGTTAAGTAGCGCCACACAGCTAATAACAAATTAAACAAATTAAGTGCTGTTATTGAGTTCCCAAAAATTATGTTCAAGATCAGTGGTGAACGGGAATAATTGGTACATGGCAGTATTAACAAAATATCCTGCTACTTTTAAAAAAGTAGATGATAGGGCGCTCAGGTGGTGCAGCGATAAAACACGCGAGCACACCAGAGCTGACATTTCCACTAATTGGTTCAAAACTCAGCTCTGTCATCCATCAGGCTTGGCGCCTACACGAACAAAGATAGGCTGTTGTTCATACAGGGTGGGAGCCGGACGGGACCTCATAACTGACGCAATTACAACCTCTGCTGGCTGATTGATGGAGCCTGCACAAAGACGAGGGATTATGCGTTGATCAGGGTGTGGCTCTCCGTACACAAAGCTGATCCGCATATGAACTAACCTCGTGCAGGCGTGTGTCAGTCTTGGCTTTTCTCAACCAGGGTGAAGATCAGCATCAGTAGAGAGGAAGCGGAATGCAATCGGGTAATTGGATATGACTAGTTTGGGAGGCAAATTGGGAAAAATGCTGAAAAAATAAATAAAATAAATTACTGGATAATAAACCTTGAATAATAAAGTTTTGTATCAAGCAAGAATGGGCAAATTTTACTTTCAATAATTAGTATAAAAAAAATGTATTATTAATAAAAATGTGATGCAACACAGTGGTAAACCAGCCTCTGTCCCAACAGTGTTTTTAGAGTTTTAATTTTTATATTTCTTAAATACAATGTAAAATAAAGTGGTGGTAAAACAGAATGAATAAATTAATGAATAATGTAAAAACTATAAAAATCTTTACTTTATCAGTTAAATAAAGACTCAAGAGAATTAATTATTTTATTACTGATTCTTGTGTAAATTGCATTTTATAGTGTCCCATTTATTATGGAAATGTGTTTTATAATAAATTGTGTAATGCAGAATGAGGATTAATTATTAAAGTTAGTATTTTAATAAGGTAAACTGTACACCTGAAGTCATTTATCCAGTTCCTTAAACAAATTACCTAAATTCACTTACACACGTCCTAATTTCACTAAAACCTACCATATCATGTGGCTTCCCTGTTTCTCCAGGCTCTTACATGATAGTGAACTCATCCCAGCATGCCGCAGGACAAAGAGCTCAGCTGCTGCTGCAGACGCTCAGCGAGAATGACACGCACTGCGTTCAGTTCAGCTACTTCCTGTACAGTCGGGACGGACACAGCCCCGGAGCGCTTAAGACGTACGTGCGGGTAAACGGCGGCCCACTTGGCATGGCTGTGTGGAACGTCTCGGGTTCGCAAGGGCACCAGTGGTACCAAGTGGAGCTGGCAGTCAGCACCTTCTGGCCCAATGAGTATCAGGTAAGAGAAAGTCTTCTCTGTTTTGGTCACTGATTAATGGTATCCAGCAGATGGAAAAGAACCAACACAGAAACAAATAAAACACCACAGTGGCAATAGCTCCTTCTTGTGGATAAACTTTAGCCTGTTTGTGAGCAAGTAAGCTGAGTATGAGGCATGAATCCGAATTTTGCATTTTAAAAATAAAACTCTGGAAATTCAAGCTGCAAGTTTGTCAGCAAGAACAGTCCATCTATACGTAAACAGAGGAGGATATTATTGTATAATTATGTAATAAATTTAATAGTGTACCTACATCAAGTTGTCATTATAAAGACAGAATGTATTTATTTATTTAAATAGGTGGAGTGAGTAGCTGTCATGCCATGGTCAATTGTAGTTTTTCCTCATGAACTGAAAATGTAAATGTAATAGTGTACATACATCAAATTGTCATTACAAAGTCAGAATGCACATTTTAGAGTGACTGGCAGTGGTAGCTTCGTGTATATGGCACTAAACTAATAATCTTAAGGTTGCTAGTTTAAGCCCCACCACTACCAAGTTGCTGTTGTTGTGCCCCTAAGTAAATTTCTTAACTAACCCTCAATTGTTTTTAATTACAACTGTAAGTCACTTTGGATTAAAGTACCTGCTGAATGCTAAATATGTGACTAAATACATAAAGTTTTACAATAAAATACTAAATCTGCTGTTGACTAGATCTAAAACGGTTTGTACAACATTATCTCAAACATTATAATGAATCAGTGTGATAAAATTCTTACATGATTTTGTCTTATTTATCATATTTTACTCAAGAAGTTAAGGCAATTGAGGCTTTTCTTTCTTTCTTTCTTTCTTTCTTTCTTTCTTTTCATTCCTTTTTTGCTTTCTTTTCTTTTTTTCTTTATTCTTTTTTGCTTCTTTTTCTTTTCTTTCTTTTTTTTCTTTTCTTTTCTTCCTTTCTTTTCATTCTTTTCATTCTTTTTTTGCTTTAATTCTTTCCTTTTTTCTTTCTTTTTTCCCTTTTTCCCTTTCTTTTTCTTTCTTTCTTGTTTTTTTTTCTTTCTTTCTTACTTTCTTTTTATTCTTTTTTTTATTTTTCTTTCTTTTTATCCTTCTTTGCTTTTTTCTTTCTTTTTTGCTTTCATTCTTTCTTTCTTTCTTTCTTTCTTTCTTTTCATTCTTTTTTTGCTTTTTCTTTCCTTTTTTTCTTTTTTTCTTTCTTTCTTTCTTTCTTTCTTTCTTTCTTTCTTTCTTTCTTTCTTTTCATTCTTTCTTTCTTTCTTTCTTTCTTTCTTGCTTTCTTTTCATTCTTTTTTTACTTTTTCTTTCCTTTTTTTCTTTCTTTCTTTCTTTCTTTTATTTCTTTCTTTCTGTTTTTGCTTTCTTTTTCTTTTTTCTTTCTTTTCTTTCTTTTTTGTTTTTTTCTTTTCTTTCTTTTTTTTCTTTCTTTTTTGTTTATTTTTTTGTCTTTTTCTTTTTCAGTTTTTTTTTTCTTTTTCTTTCTTTTATTTTCTTTTCTTTCTTTCTTTCTTTCTTTCTTTCTTTCTTTCTTTCTTTCTTTCTTTCTTTCTTTATTTATTCATTTATTTCCTTCATTCATTTTATTAAGTTTTTGGGTACCTATAGCTGACAGAATTTGGACTCACACAGTCAGTTTGAGGTCAGTGTGTCTGAAGTAGATTTAATTAACAGCAGTGCTGGACACTTATTAGCTTTAATGACATACAGTAAGTATTACAGATTGAAGTCCATATAGAGCACTAATTAGTGAAGGGCATCACATCTGGCCTCAGTGTGAGCATTACTCAACATGGTTTTAGGGTCACCCTCTTGTTAATCACACTCTTTGCTCTTTTTAATTGGCATTGATTCATGCTGCATGTGGATTAACATTACAAGGCTTTTACTGTGGTTATGTCTGCACTGAGTGAGTAGAATTGAGTGATGTCTAATGTTTAAGCTGAGGTAGTTATAGATCTGGAGGTAAAAAGTTCACAAACACTAGTAGTGGTAGGTCATTATTATGTTTTCTGGTACTGTTCTTTTTGTTACTGAATGTGTATTTATTTTATAATAATAATAATAATAATAATAATAATACTTTTTTTAAAAATACAACTGTGAGCAACAATTTCAGCATGTTTTTTTTTTTTTTTTGCAATTTCCCCCCAATTTTCTCCCCTAATCTAGTCATATCCAATTACCCTGATTGCATTATACATCCCCTCTACCGATATAACCCTCTACTAGTATACTACCACTGACCGCCCCCTCCCACACGTGTGCAGTACTGACTGCATCTTTTCACTTGCATAAGGCGAGTTCATATGCGCATCAGAGCCACACCCTGGTCAACGCATTATTCCTCGACTTCAATCAGCCAGCAGAGGTCGTAGCTGCATCAGTTATGAGGTCCCGGCTCCAGCTTTCCCACCCTGTGTGAACAACAGTCAATTGTTGTTCATGTACCTGCCCAGCCCAGTCGATTCAAAACGATGTGTTTGAAATCCCAGCTCTGGTGTGCTAGCGTGTTTTATCGTTGCACCATCTGAGTCGCAGCATCTTTTCTGTTTTGTGACTAAATGATAAAAAGGCGGGTGGTTGGTGTTGACCTCACCGTCTTCATTTAAAGATCTTTCTAAAAACTAAAATGTTAACTGTAAAACTGAAAGTAAATACAAAAAGCTTTGTAGCTTTAAAGAGATCTGTTATTTGTAATCTCTGTGGTCTGTGATCTTGTGGTGGCACATAGGTGGATTGAGTAGCTTTTATATCCATGCTTGATTGTAGTTTCTTTTGACGCTCTTACCTTTTGAGTCCCTAGTTAGTCATTTTGTTTATTTATTTACTTTTTTATTTACCTCTTTTTATTTTGTTTTTTCTTGATTTGCTGGACAGCTCACCTCTGACAATCTACAGCATGGTATTGAATCCCACATCTGCCAATTTTTGGATACTTTTTTTCTGATTCTGTTCAGCTTTGCACTTGGGTCCAAAAGCTTTGGGGGTTGAGTCTAATGTGGCAGCCTTCCTTCAGCACCCCATTACCATGACCTTGAAAATGAGACCACTGTAATAATTTGTAGTGGTTGTGGTTTAATTATGTGCCCTATTTATATGGACATGGATGAGCGACCAGCTATAGTTAACAAATAGATCATTAAATCAATGAAGGATTTTTTGCCCATGCCACAAAGTTAAATGACCTTATTGAATTTTGTGCATCACCAAGTTAATAATCTTATTTGCTATATGCATATTTGCCCTAGTTAGAAAACCAACAATAAATAAATATATATACATTGATCAGCCAAAACATTAAAACCACCTCCTTTTTTCTACACTCACTGTCCATTTTATCAGCTCCACTTACCATATAGAAGCACTGTGTAGTTCTACAATTACTGACTGTAGTCCATCTGTTTCTCTGCATGCTTTGTTAGCCCCCTTTCATGCTGTTCTTCAATGGTCAGGACCCCCACAGGACCACCACAGAGCAGGTATTATTTGGTTGGTGGATCATTCTCAGCACTGCAGTGACACTGACATGGTGGTGGTGTGTTAGTGTGTATTGTGCTGGTATGAGTGGATAAGACACAGCAATGCTGCTGGAGTTTTTAAACAGCTCACTGTCCCTGCTGGACTGAGATTAGTCCACCAACCAAAAATATCCAGCCAACAGCGTCCTGTGACCACTGATGGAGGTCTAAAAGATGACCAACTCAAACAGCAGCAATAGATGAGCGATCGTCTCTGACTTTACATCTACAAGGTGGACCGACTAGGTAGGAGTGTCTAATAGAGTGGACAGTAAGTGGACACGGTATTTGAAAACCCCATCAGCACTGCTGTCTTATCCACTCATACCAGCACAACACACACTAACACACCACCACCATGTCAGTGCCACTGCAGTGCTGAGAATGACCCAACCACCCAAATAATACCTGCTCTCTAGTGGTCCTGTGGGGGTCCTGACCATTGAAGAACAGGGTGATAGCAGGCTAAAAAAGTATGTAGAGAAACAGATGGACTACAGTCGGTAATTGTAGAAGTACAAAGTGCTTATATATGGTAAGTGGAGCTGATAAAATGGAGAGTGAGTGTAGAAACAAGGAGGTGGTTTTAATGTTATGGCTGATCAGTGTATATATTTTTAGGAATAAGACATTGGCTATAACTGCTACAGGATCTGGATAGTCTTCCTGTGCACCACACACATACCCCATCTCTGTTATTAAAGCAAACCATTGTTTATGAAATGTATAACTCTGACAGCTTATAGCCTGCCTCCAGCCCATACGATGATTGATTGTCGTCTGTGACTGGCAATCTGCTGGCACCCCACAGGCCTTCACAGGGTGGAAGTTGGTGAATAGTGCTGGCTACATCCATAAATTCAATTTCTCCTTTCTGCAAACTCTGCACAGCTGTCAGAAAGCAATTACGTTGACTAGCGTGGGATTTTTTTCAAGAACTGTCAATCCTTCTAACTTAATTAACTTTCACGTGACGCTGAGAAGATATGACCTTTATGTCTAAATAATAGTCCGTTTACAGCAGCAAAAGGTGGGGCGGTGACTACAGCGTATTAGGCACCAAACGAATCATTCAGCATTTGAACGATTGAGAACACAGTCTTGCACGTCACACAAACTCTGACTGACAGCAGAGCTAGAGAGGAAAACAAACACTACTTATGCCAAAAATGCTAATAATGAATACATTAAAAATCATTACAGCACTTCATAACTAGTCTTTTCTAGTTAATTCTTTATAATTATACAAATATAAATGTTAAACTATTTATTTATGTCTCACATCCATCTGCTCATCAACACTTCAGTCCTTTTACCAAAGATTCCTCATTAAAGCTCTAAATTAGTGATCTGATATGCAGGACTGTGTGGGTGATGTGAGAGACTGTATTGCATTATCACATGTGACAGCTTGAGGAGGTACCGGTCATAAATGATGCCTGTAACTGGTTTGATAGGTTTGATCTTTTTGCCACTTACACTGTAGCATATTCTCTTGAAGTCTGAGTAAACATACCTGGAAAATGGATTCATTTCCATCCCAATGAACCACACTGCAACCCACCCCACCCCACTCTATTCCTTCCACATCCCATCTCAGACCCAACCCACCTTATCCTATTCCAACCCATCAAACCTCACTGCAAACCACCCACCCTATCCCATCCCACCGCACTCCACCCTATCCATCCCTATCCCACCCTAACCTATTCAATTTCATCGAACCCCATCCCACCCTATCCCACCCCATAACATCCCACCCTAGCCTATACTATCATAATGTCTTTAAAGTTTCAGTTGAAACACAAAGCCTTGTGGTAGTGATGTTTAAAAGATTTATTTAAAACAAATAGGACAAGCCAATCTTCAGGCTAAACCTAATAAAAATGTGCCTGTGCAATGGCAGCTGCCTGTACTTCGTTTTAAGTGCTTATAATGCAGTAGATACGAATATAAAACAAAGCACATTAAAATTGTTGTTTCATTAACTTTTCATTTTATTGTTACCTTTGAGTGTCTAACTTGATTAACTTAAAGCAGCAGAGAGTTTTAGAATCCTATTAAAAGTAATGGATATCAAATATAAAGACTATAAATATAAAAGACAGTTTTAAAATAATGTAAAAATGGCTTGGTTTGGTATGCTATGTATGCAGTAGTGTGCAAGAACATGGGCTGAATAGAGGCTGGCTTGATTCAGAACTTACCTTTAAATCCGTAAACTACTTTAAGTAGTTAAAGTTAGATTTAGATTTAAAATAGAACAAATAGAACACATTTGTCATAAATACATACACGTGTACAGTACAATAACATTCTTTCTCAGCTTATTCCAGGTTGTTTAGGAGCTGGGGTCAGAACACTGGGCCTTGCTCATGGGCCCAACAGTGGTTGTGTGGCAGTTTTACCCTGTAGGCTTTCACTGTTCCCATGTTTAACATGCTGTACATGCAAGATGACCTTAGACCTTAGAATGTCTGAGAACAAAATGATTCAGTAAGCTGTGATATCTGTCTACAGGGGTCATACTGATTATTGACTTGAAACTGTAGATTTTTTTTCTTCTGTTGGTTTGGTTAGTTAAATGTAAAGGAAAATATGCATTAACACTTGCAAAAATTCTTGCATTAACAATTGCATAAAATATAGTAATATAATTTAATGTACACTATATTGCCAAAAGTATTCACTCGTCTGCCTTCACACGCATATGAACTTCAGTGACATCCTATTCTCAATCTATAGGCTTTGTAATATAATGTCGGCCCACCCTTTGCAGCTATAACAGCTTCAACTCTTCTGGGAAGGCTTTCCACAAGGTTTAGGAGTGTGTTTATGGGAATTTTTAACCATTCTTCCAGAAGCGCATTTGTGAGGTCAGACACTGAAGGAGAACGAGAAGACCTGGCTCACAGTCTCCACTCTAATTCTTCCCAAAGGTGATCTATCGAGTTGAGGTCAGGACTCTGTGCAGTGACACATGTCATGTTGGGACAGGAAGGGGCCATCCCCAAACTGTTCCCACGAAGTTGGGAGCATGAAATTGTCCAAAATCTCTTGGTATTCTGAAGCATTAAGAGTTCCTTTCACTGGAACTAAGGGGCCAAACCCAACTCCTGAAAAACAACCCCACACCATAATCCCCCCGCCACCAAACTTTATACTTGGCACAATGCAGTCAGACAAGTACCGTTCTCCTGGCAACCGCCAAACCCAGACTCGTCTATCGCATTGCCAGACAGAGAAGCGGGATTCGTCACTCCAGAGAACACGACTCCACTGCTCCAGAGTCCAGTGGCGACGTGCTTTACACCACTGCATTCGACGCTTTGCATTGCGCTTGGTGATGTAAGGCTTGGATGCAGCTGCTCGGCCATGGAAACCCATTCTATGAAGCTCTCTACACTGTTCTTGAGCTAATCTGAAGGCCACATGAAGTTTGGAGGTCTGTAGCGATTGACTCTGCAGAAAGTTGCAGACCTCTGCGCACTATGAGCCTCAGCATCCGCTGACCCCACTCTGTCATTTTACGTGGCCTACCACTTAGTGGCTGAGTTGCTGTTGTTCCCAATCACTTCCACTTTGTTATAATACCACTAACAGTCGACTGTGGAATATTTAGTAGTGAGGAAATTTCACAACTGGACTTGTTGCACAGGTGGCATTCTATCACGGTACAAGGCTGGAATTCACTGAGCTCCTGAGAGCGACCCATTCTTTCACAATTACTTTTGGCAATATAGTGTATTTTTCCCCCGTAACTAAAATCAACAATATACTCCAATACACCAAGAGTGCACAAACTTTTGCATACAACATTAAACACTTCTGGGAATGAAATGAATCCGCAGTTTATTAAGATGGTCACTTATGCAGAAAACGCTTTGGCTATATTTAATGTTTCAATAATTGTGGCTTAGTGTTTGGAGAACCTGAAAGAAAACACTGTTGTTTTGTCCAGCCTCTGTGCATTAGTATAACACTTAGGACACAAGTGAGGCTGCTAATTTCTTTTTAACTGTGGTTTTAAACCACAGCCAGCTCACAGGAATTTGTTAACACAAGTGCATTTGTGATCATTAACATTGTTCCTTTTAGTCTGAGGACACTGTGTTCCTAAAAAAAATAGTGTTAGGTCTGGGTGTCACTATCTCTAGCCCAGAAATGACCAAACTGTTCTCTATACGTATATATATACAGGGTGGGCCATTTATATGGATACACCTAAATAAAATGGGAATGGTTGGTGATATTAACTTCCTGTTTGTGGCACATTAGTATATGGGAGGGGGAAAACTTTTCAAGATGGTTGGTGACCATGGCGGCCATTTTGAAGTCGGCCATTTTGGATCCAACTTTAGTTTTTTCAACGGGAAGAGGGTCATGTGACACATCAAACTTATTGAGAATTTCACAAGAAAAACAATGGTGTGCTTGGTTTTAACATAACTTTATTCTTTCATGAGTTATTTACAAGTTTCTGACCACTTATAAAATGTGTTCAAAGTTCTGCCCATTGTGTTGGATTGTCAATGCAACCCTCTTCTCCCACTCTTCACACACTGATAGCAACACCGCAGAAGAAATGCTGGCACAGGCTTCCAGTATCCGTAGTTTCAGGTGCTGCACATCTCGCATCTTCAAAGCATAGACAATTGCCTTCAGATGACCCCAAAGATAAAAGTCTAAGGGGGTCAGATCGGGAGACCTTGGGGGCCATTCAACTGGCCCACGACGACCAATCCACTTTCCAGGAAACTTCATCTAGGAATGCTCGGACCTGACACCCATAATGTGGTGGTGCACCATCTTGCTGGAAAAACTCAGGGAACGTGCCAGCTTCAGTGCATAAAGAGGGAAACACATCATCATGTAGCAATTTCAAATATCCAGTGGCCTTGAGGTTTCCATTGATGAAGAATGGCCCCACTATCTTTGTTCCCCATATACCACACCATACCATCAATTTTTGTGTTCCAACAGTCTTGGAGGGATCTATCCAATGTGGGTTAGTGTCAGACCAATAGCGGTGGTTTTGTTTGTTAACTTCACCATTCACATAAAAGTTTGCCTCATCACTGAACAAAATGTTCTGTGTAAACTGAGGGTCCTGTTCCAATTTTTGTTTTGCCCATTCTGCAAATTCAGTGCGCCGATCTGGGTCATCCTCGTTGAGATGCTGCAGCAGCTGGAGTTTGTAAGGGTGCCATTTGTGAGTAGCTAATATCCGCCGAAGGGATGTTCGACTGATGCCACTCTCCAGTGACATGCGGCGAGTGCTACGCTGTGGGCTCTTGCTGAATGAAGCTAGGACAGCCACTGATGTTTCTTCATTAGTGACAGTTTTCATGCGTCCACATTTTGGCAAATCCAACACTGAACCAGTTTCACGAAACTTGGCAAGCAGTTTGCTAACTGTAGCATGGGAGATGGGTGGTCTCGTAGGGTGTCTTGCATTGAAATCTGCTGCAATGACCCGGGTACTGCGTTCAACAGACATCAACACAATTTCTATCCGCTCCTCACGTGTTAACCTCTGCGACATGTCAATGGCTGTAAACAAAGAGAAGCTTGTAAATAACTCATGAAAGAATAAAGTTACGTTAAAACCAAGCACACCATTGTTTTTCTTGTGAAATTCTCAATAAGTTTGATGTGTCACATGACCCTCTTCCCATTGAAAAAACTAAAGTTGGATCCAAAATGGCCGACTTCAAAATGGCCGCCATGGTCACCACCTGTCTTGAAAAGTTTTCCCCCTCCCATATACTAATGTGCCACAAACAGGAAGTTAATATCACCAATATTTTGTTACATTTATTTTACAACCCCAAATCAGAAACATTTTGGACAGTATGAAAAATGCAGAGTTTCTTACATTTACTTTGACTTTTATTTCAATGCAGACAGGATGAACCTGAGATATTTCATGTTTTATCTGCTCACCTTCATTTCAGTTTAGAACTAGTAATGAGGTGAAAAAACTAAATAATAATGTGATTCTAAACAGGTGATGTGAACAAGTGATTGTAATCATGGTTTGGTACAAAAGAAGCATCCAGAAAAGGCTGAATGTTTGATGAGCAAAGTTAATCAGAGGATCTCCAGTTTGTCAACAAATAAGTGCAATGAACAATGAACCTCAAAGAAAGATTGGAAGAGATTTGGATATTTCTCCCTCTACGGTGCATAATATCATTAAACCATTCAAGGAATCGGGAGGAATTTCAGTGCATAAAGGCCAAGTGTTCAAGCTTAAGCAGGACACTATGTGCTCCAGACCAAACCAAAGAAAAAGACCATCCAGACTGTTATCAGCAACAAGTCCAAAGCCAGGGTGTGTCATGGTATGGGGTGGTGTCAGCGCCCTTGGCAAAGGTCATTTACACTTCTGTGTTGGCAGCATTAATGCAGGAAAGTACATTGAGATCTTTTAGCAACATATGCTGCCTTCAAGACGTCATCTTTTCCAGGGACGTTCATGCACTTTTCAACAAGACAATGCAAAACCACATGCTGCACACATTACAAAGGCATGGCTGTGGAAGAAGAGGGTACGGGTACTGGACTGGCCTGCCTGCAGTCCTGATCTGTCCCCAATAGAGAATGTGTGGAGAATTTTGAAACCAAAAATGCGACAACGACGACCCTGTACTGTTGCACATATTAAGACGTGTTTGCAGGAAGAATGAGACAAAATAAAAGCTGAAACACTAAATCACTTGGTCTCCTCGGTGCCAAAACGTCTTTTAAGTGTGGTGAAAAGGAATAGCAACATTACAAAGTGGTAAATGCTTTACTGTCCCAACTTTTTTTAGAATGTGTTGCAGGTCTGAAATGCCAGAATGGATGTTTATTAATAAATTAAATGAAGTTGAGCAGATAAAACATGAAATATCTCAGGTTCATCCTGTCTGCAATCAAATAAAAGTCAATGTAAGAAACTCTGTTTTTTTGGGGGGGGGTTATACTTCTTTCATTTATTTGCACTCTTTCAATTCCCTCCATGTTTAATTTATTTTATTTTATTTTCCTTTTAATGGTCCTTTTCTATTTCACTTTTATTTTTCATCACATAAATGTTCTTTTCCCCTTTCCAATCATTACTTTTGTTTTATTCATCTCCCTTCTTCCCCTCTCAAGTTCTTCTTTTCTATTCAATTCTGTTTCCTTGTTTTTCCCCTATCCTTATATTATCTTGTCTTGCTTTTCCTGTCAATTTCTTTGACTTTATATATTTATTTTCCCCTGCACTTCCATTGCTTTTCCATATTTCTCAGTGTTTTGAACACAGAAAGACAAAATTAGAGATTGGAGAAGCAAAACAGAATTAAACATCATCCCTGAAGCCCGTCTCCTGCTATCCTCCTCAGAGTTCTTGCCAACAGATAAATAAAGCATCAATGAAGGAGGTTGTTAGCATCTCTCTGTCTGCAGCCTCCACAGGTGGTCTCGTAGCTCTGTGGTTGAACCTCGCAGGAGGCTTTTAGTGCTGATGTGTGAAAGTTTAAATATTAAGCAGCGTTGGTTTCAGGATCCGTTCTGGCAGCTTGACCGTTCCCTGGTGGATCTGGAGTGATAGTCTAGGATAAAGCAGTCAGCCACTGTCAGGAGGAAATAAGAAAGCTGTCAGTGGGTGTCTGTCAGTGAACCTGCAGGTGATCAGCATCTTTCTACAGAGGGGTCATGCTAAAACAGCCATCTGCCAGTTGTTTCCAGCATTAACTAATTTAACACTGGCTGCGTGCATGTGATAAGATTGACATTGCCGCACATGCCTTTTAATCGTCTATTTATTAAACACTGTCATTCCCTCTTATCACCTGCATAATTAATGTTTTCACAAGAAATGTTGTTCTTCACATCTCTGTTGGCTAAAATTACAATTTTTCCTGGAAAACTGTTAAATGTGCAGCTTATGTGTTTTATTTATTGAAGACATGTAGACACAATATATCTGAAGATCAAAACTGTCTATTCTTACAGTTTATACATTCACCATATACATTCATGTCCATTTTATCAGCTCCACTTACCATATAGAAGCACTTTGTAGTTCTACAATTACTGACTGTAATTCATCTGTTTCTCTGCATGCTTTGTTAGCCCCCTTTCATGCTGTTCTTCAATGGTCAGGACCCCCACAGGACCACTACAGAGTAGGTATTATTTAGGTGGTGGATCATTCTCAGCACTGCAGTGACACTGACATGGTGGTGGTGTGTTAGTGTGTGTTGTGCTGGTATGAGTGGATCAGACACAACAATGCCGATGGAGTTTTTAAACATCTTACTGTCACTGTTGGACTGAGAATAGTCCATCAACCAAAAACATCCAGCCAACAGCGCCCTGTGGGAAGCGTCATGTGACCACTGATGAAGATCTAGAAGATGACCAACCCCGAACAAACAGCAGCAATAGATGAGCGATCGTCTCTGACTTTACATCTACAAGGTGAACAAACTAGGTAGGAGTGTCTAATAGAGTGAACAGTGAGTAGACACGGTATTTAAAAACTCCAGCAGCATTGCTGTGTCTGATCCACTCATACCAGCACAACACACACTAACACACCACCACCATGTCATTGTCACTGCAGTGCTGAGAATGATCCATCACCTAAATAATACCTGCTCTGTGTTGGTCCTGTGGGGGGTCCTGACCATTGAAGAACAGGGTGAAAGCAGGCTAAAAAAGTATGTAAAGAAACAGATGGACTACAGTCAGTAATTGTAGAACTACAAAGTGCTTCTATATGGTAAGTAGAGCTGATAAAATGGACAGTGAGTGTAGGAACAAGGAGCTGGTTTAAATGTTATGGCTGATCAGTGTATATATTAGGAACATCATATTATTACCCCTTTGCTCTTCAGTTCTTGGCAACATGAATTCAACAGGGTCTTGAAAACGCTCTGTTAAAACATCAGTTTTGTCAGTTTTGTGCACCGAGTCTTCTAATGTTGTAATCGTGTAAGCTTCTGACTGGAAATGACATTTAAGTACTGAAATTAAAATACTAAACTATTTGTCCCATTCATGGAACTAGCTAAAGATGCGTTATTATGCTATAATTCATTATAAGATGGATAAAATGTTGTTTGGTCAGCAGCAGTACTTTGATATGCTGTGGCATTTAAACAGTTTTCCATCATTTTAAAGAAGATTAAAGATTTCATAGTCAGTATTTAATGTTGTTCATTCATTTATAAGTACCTGTTTTATCCTGTCAGAGTTTTGGTGGGACTCGAGAGTAGGCGGAAACACTCAGAAAATGATGCCAGTCAGTGATGCAGGGCATCACCTGGGATTATTTAGCTCAGCCATTTACTTACTGACATGTTTTGGTTGGTAAGAAGAAACCAGAAAAACTGACAACCTGTATCGTCAACATACAGTGGGTTTAGAAAGTATTCGGACCCTTTGACTTTTTAATTGTAATTAATTGTGTTTAGAATTGATTTTGAATAAATATTATTCCTATTTTTACCCATTATTCGACTCAAAGTGAAATTAAGTAAAAACATGTATTTAGAGTTAGAGAAGAATATCAGTGTCAAAAAACTATCAAATCCACTCTGAAAGCATCCGCATGTGTCTAAGTTTAGCTCTAGCTTTCCTCACTATGGGATGGTTAACTTTTAAACTTGTGTTATACAGCTCAGGGTAACTGAGAAGTGGTGAGAATCTCTTTCTCTTGGAGAGTCTTAAATGTTTAACGTGAAACAAGCTTAACATAGCTTATTGTACTTTCTCTACTTCCTTTTCCTGTTCCGTTTGCACTACAGGTTGACAGGTTGGTCGCAGTAGAGAGTACTTATCATCAGTGATAAATAAGAGGAGTTTGGTTTTCCTAGGTTGTTTTGGCACAATAAGCCATATTATGCTTTTTTCATGTTAAGCTTTGTTCTTACGGGAAGAGTCGCTTTTACCACGTCATATCAAACAGTTCTTCTCATTGGAGGCACTTTGAAAAGGTCAGCAGCAAACTGGGCAGACATCCCAAGTCTCCCGGAAGTTCCGGGAGTCTCCCGCATTTACATAGCGGCTCCCTGATACCCCCAAGTCAGATAAAATCTCCCGGAATCTAGAACGAGCGGCCAAGAGCGCACACACATGCACACAGGCGACACAGACTTTATTCCCGATCGTGTATTAACTCCGTTATAAGATATACAATCTAGTGCACTATGTAGGGAACATAATTAATTATGTATTATACAACAGGTAGTTCCGACCTTACAATCTGATTGGTTGAGAAGCGTTCTAAACGTGCTGATATTCGTGATAACAGCACGGTCTTTTCACACCACAATGGTATTACTCACACACTTTTATTCCCGATCTCGTTTTAAATCCGTTATCTGATATACAATCTAGCGCACTGTGTAGGGAACATAACCAATTGTCTAAGTCACTATCTAGTGCACTATGTAGGGAACATATATCCATGATCTGATACACAATCTAGTGCACTATGTAGGGAACATTAATGTGTTTGTAACGCGAACAGTTAGTTAAGCCCAGTTAGCAGCTCCTAGTAGTTGTTTTCATCCATAGCCTTTGGTGTGTGCGAGAGGTTTTTTTATTTCTTTTTTTCCCTTCGGAGGTTCTTGCTTTCTTCTTCTTGTTGTTCTTACCTCCCTGAAATGAGTTTTTGCAACTTGGGATGTCTGCTTTGTAGTGTTAAACTTTATATTCGTTGTGGAACTACTTTTTGGCGGAAGGTATTGTCAATATTAAAGCATATTTAATATGAAATTCAGGGCTTCTTTGATTTATTTTCTTTCTTTATTTTGTATAAAACTGTTGTATAAAAGCAATAGAACACTCGAGGTCGTGTGTTATCGCGAATAACATCACGGCCATGATGTTATTCGCGATAACACACTCCCTCTCGTGTTCTATTGCTTAAATACACTATCTAGTGCACTATGTAAGGAACACAAATCATCATCTAGTTATACTTTCTAGTGCACTATGTAGTGAACATAAATTCATATCTAAAATACTATCTTGTGCACTATGTAGGGAACATAAATCCGTTATCTGATATACAATTTAGTGCACTATGTAGGGAACCTAAATCCATTATCTTATATACAGTTTAGTGCACTATGTAGGGAACATAGATCCGTTATCTGATTTACAATTTAGTGCACTATGTAGGGAACCTAAATCCATTATCTGATATACAATTTAGTGCACTATGTAGGGAACCTAAATCTGTTATCTGATATACAATTTAGTGCACTATGTAGGGAACATAAATCCATTATCTGATATACAATTTAGTGCACTATGTAGGGAACCTAAATCCGTTATCTGATATACAATTTAGTGCACTATGTAGGGAACATAAATCCATTATCTTATATACAGTTTAGTGCACTATGTAGGGAACATAGATCCGTTATCTGATTTACAATTTAGTGCACTATGTAGGGAACCTAAATCCATTATCTGATATACAATTTAGTGCACTATGTAGGGAACCTAAATCTGTTATCTGATATACAATTTAGTGCACTATGTAGGGAACATAAATCCATTATCTGATATACAATTTAGTGCACTATGTAGGGAACCTAAATCCGTTATCTGATATACAATTTAGTGCACTATGTAGGGAACATAAATCCATTATCTGATATACAATTTAGTGCACTATGTAGGGAACATAAATCCGTTATCTGATATACAATTTAGTGCACTATGTAGGGAACCTAAATCCGTTAACTAATACGCTACCTAAAGGATTATGTAAAAAACATAAGTCTATTATCTAGAACACAATCTAGTGCACTATGTAGGGAACATAAATCTATTATCTTTCACACTATCTAATGCACTATGTGTAGTACACATTAATGTGTTTGTGAACTGTTAGCTAAGTAGCTCAGTTAGCAGCTCCTAAAAGTTCTGTTATCACCCATATCCGTTGTTGTGTGCGAGAGATTTTGTAGCTTTTTTTTTTTTTTTTTCCTTGTCCGGGGGTACCTCCCTGAAATGAGTTTTTGCAACTTGGGATGTCTGACTGGGTCAAGTGCAAAAATCGCGAGACGGACGGGGCAAAATCATGCTAAGAAAAATCAAGCAGCACTGCCACACTCAATCAATCAATGGCACAGCCAGCGCAAAAGCTGTTTTGCTGCTTCTTATTTGAATGCGCCCTTACAGAGCCTGTAGCTGAACTCTTATTAACATGGTGTTACTGGACCCGGCTCTTTTAATGGCTGATGTCACCATGCCACTGAGAATCCACATGATCACAACACTACAGATGTGGGATTTAGATTGGTGGATTAAGTGGTGTGGTGGATACATTGGGCATGTGTGCTGTAAGGGAGCTTGTTTAGGGAAGTAAGAAAGAACTCACCCGTCACAAGCACCATGTCTGGCAGATCCTGCGATGAATTGGCGTCCTGTCCGGGGTGTGTTACTGCATTGCACTTAGCAATTCCAGGTAAATCGCACCTGCCACGACTCTGACCGGGATGAAGTGCTTGCAAAACACTAAATGAAACTGAAAATGAGTGCAAGGGTACATTTAGATGAGAGGCGTTTGGCACATCGCTCACCGCAGTTTAATATGTGCATGAATTCTCACTGATTGAGGGACCTGCATATATGAAGCTTCAGTGTCTGTGGTGATAATGTAAACCTTTATCCATATTCATATAAAAGGTGATGGCACATTTTCCTTCAAATGAGGTGTGAAAGAAGAGAGAGAGAGAGAGAGAGAGAGAGAGAGAGAGAGAGAGAATCACCTTGAGCATGAAATATATTATGCTGTCCGTAGCTCTGTATTTCAGTTATTGGCAGAGGTGTATAGGATAGTAAGAACCATGTTATCAAATATTAAAGATGTTATCAGACCTGGCAAGACTGTTAAAACCTGCTCAAAATGACTTCAGATGTCTTTGTCTTGCAGTTCTTCTCATCGAACCCATGTTCACCTCTTTCTCAAGTTCTCTCTATATCGTCATTACAATGATTTTTTATTTTTTTTAACCTACAATCATATCAGCAGTACTTCTTGGCTAATCGATTGTCCAGTGCAGGGGTGTCAAACTCATTTTCACCGAGGGCCACATCAGCATTATGGTGGCCCTCAAAGGGCCGATTGTAACGTATCCTGCTGTGATTGCAGTCTGTTGTTTTTCTTGGAGGCCGAATTCTGCATTTATATTGTCCTACTTTACCACAGACATGGCCTCATAACACAAGAGACGCACCAGTTTCTCTTCCTGAAGCACAAACTTGTTTTCACTTTCATTAAATTTCCTCCTTATGCTTAATTTTCTTACTTATCTTCTTGTACATTTTAGGATCATGTGTAAATATGTGTAACATTATCTACTGGCGGGATGTGTCACTTTGTAGGTCACAAAATCAGCATGCATTTTGAAAGATGCAGTTTGTTTAGGATTTTACAGTGTATTTTTAAGACAATCATTCTGCCCTCACTAATAGTTTATCCCGCTTTCTCAGCTAGACAGACAGACAGACAGACAGACAGCTCTCTTCAGAATATACATAGTGGCTCCCTGATGCCCGCAAGTCAGATAAAATCTCCCGGAATCTAGAACAAGCGGCCAAGAGCGACAGACACGCGCACGCAGACGACACAGACTTTATTCCCGATCGCGTATTAAATCCGTTATCTGATATACAATCTAGCGCACTGTGTAGGGAACATAAATCAATTGTCTAATATACTGTCTAGTGCACTATGTAGAGAACATAAATCCGTGATCTGATATACAATCTAGTGCACTGTGTAGGGAACATAAACCAATTGTCTAATTCACTATCTAGTGCACTACGTAGGGAACAGAAATCCGTTATCTGATATACAATTTAGTGCACTATGTAGGGAACCTAAATCCGTTAACTATTACCCTACCTAAAGCATTATGTAAGAAACATAAGTCTATAATCTAGTACACTATCTAGTGCACTAAGTAAGGAACATTAATTCTTTTCTAATATACAATCTCGTGCACTATGTGGAGAACATAAATCTATTATTTTTCACACTATCTAGTGCATTATGTAGTACACATTAATGTGTTTGTGACGCGAACAGTTAGCTTAGTAGCTCAGTAAGCAGCTCCTAAAGGTTCTATCACCCATATTCTTTGGTGTGTGCAAGAGGTTTTTTCGCTTTTTTTCGGGCTTGGGGGGTCGGGGTCGAGGTCCGGGGGTACCTCCCTGAAATGAGTTTTTGAAACTTGGGATGTCTGATTACTGGCCTTGCAAAAGCATGTTTATATCCATGTGAAATTTTGCACTCAGTAAGCTCTTTATTAGGTACACCTATCTGGTACATCTATTTATTGATTATTTTGTAAACTACACCTATTATCTTTAACTTTCTCTGTAATACAGTTGGGGCGGCACGGTGGCTCAGTGGGTAGTCGAACCCCAGGCGGGGTCGGGGTCCTTCTGTGCGGAGTTTGCATGTTCTCCCCGTGTCTGCGTGGGTTTCCTCTGGGAGCTCTGGTTTCCTCCCACAGTCCTAAAACATGCAGTCAGGTTCATTTGAGACACTGAATTGCCCTATAGGTGAATGGGTGTGTATATATGTATGTGTGTGTTTGTGTCTGCCCTGCGATGGACTGGCGCCCCTTCCAGGGTGTTACTGTGTGCCTTGCGCCCATTGAAAAACTGGGATAGTCTTCAGCACCCCACCGTGATCCTAATTAGATAAGCGGTTAAGTGAGTGTAATACAGTTACTGACTGTATCCTATTCTTTGCTCTATACACTGCCCCCTCATTCCCCCTTGTAATTTAAATACACTTAGTAGCTACAGAACTAACTACAACTGAAAAGAGACCACCGAGGACCACCACTGACCAGTTTTTGGGGCAGTGGACCAATCCCAGCACAGCATAGACACTTATATGTTGGTGATGTCTTTAAGTGTGTTGTTCTGGTTTAATTGTATCATGTGTTAGACTTTACAGACTATAATTTATTTGTATGTACTAGTACCAGCACAAATCACACCACCGTGTTACCCATAGTAAGGACCTGAGTACTTCAATCCTTGCATTTGTTTTGTTTCTGTAACATGCCAGTAGATTGACTGGCTACTCCCATTAACTTTACATTTTACATTTTACATTTTAGGCATTTAGCCTACACTATTATCCAAAGCGACTTACAATTATGACTTAATACAATGTGACATGGGTTGGGGCTTTAACCAGAAACCTACTGATTACTAGTCCAGTACCTTAACCCATGATCCAATCTCAGCACCCAGTGTTTTTGCAAGCCTGATCAGAATGTAGTGGTTAATGAAGCCTAATAAATGCATGATTGAATACATTTTGCCAATTAATTAAAATGTGGCACAGTGGGTTATGGGTTATGTGGGTGCTGCACAGCACCTGTTTCATTGAAGCCTGGGTTCGAACTTTTACCTTTTACCTGCTTCTCTAGTGTAAAGAAGCTTTCTGTTCATATGATAAATAACAATGGAACATTAATTCAATGTCAGTTTACCCTTGCTTTGTCCGATTTAGGGTCAGGGTGGGTTCAATTCACTCGTGAAAGGCAGGAAACACCCTGGACAGGTTGTCAGTCTATTACATGGCACACACACACACATACACACTCATACCTAGGGCCAATTTAGTATCTCCAATTAACCTGACTGCATGTTGTTGGACTGTGGAAGGAAACCCATGTGGACACAGGGAGAATATGCAAACTCCACACAAAAAAAGGCCCTGTACTGCTCCACCTGGTAATCGAACTCAGGACCTTCTTGCTGTGAGGCGACGTAAGGATCAAGTTATCTATTCTAGATGTCGCATTGGACACACCAGACTTACACACTCCTATGGGATGCCCCGCAATGTGAATTACTCATCACGATTAAACACATACTAACTGAGTGCCCTAAATACCAAAGGGAAAGACAAAAATTCTCCATAGCTGGAACAATGAAAGACATTTTTAACCTTGGAAAAACTGAAAAAACTTTTGAACTTCATTACAATTACTAAAGTAGAAATATACATATAATATACGTAGGGCAGTTGTAGCCTAGTGGTTAAGGTACTGGACTAGTAACCAAAAGGTTGCCGGTTCAAGCCCCACCACTGCCAGGTTGTCACTGTTTGGCTATTGAGCAAAGCCCTTAACCCTCAATTGCTCAGACTGCATACTGTCACAGTACTGTAAGTCGCTTTGGATAAAAGCGTCTGCTAAATGCCGAAAATGTAAATGTAATATCAGAGACTACATAACGGATACAAAGCACCCACATAAACCTTTCCTGCCGTGAATGTAACTCACAAGAGTAAACATGGTGTTAAAAGATAGATAGATAGATAGATAGATAGATAGATAGATAGATAGATAGATAGAGGCGGCAGTGCTACCCACCAAGCCACCCCACAATGAAACTTTAAACACCAGAATTATGGTTATTGTTGGTATTACTGGTATTATCATGGTATTATTTTACAAACGGGGTTCAAGGGACTGTGCAGCATCAGAGGGAGTGTGTGTGAGGTGAGTACACCACCCTTGGACACCATCTGGGTCCCCATCAGCAAAAAAACTGATTGGCTACGCTAAATTGGAAGAAAAAACTTTATATGTCAGCTGTGTCGAATTATATATCCAATCATTAATACAATACATGCTGGAACCATATACAACAGATTTTGTCCCTGTCCTGGTGTGTGTTTGTGGCATTCCATGTTGTTACTGCTTCCTATTTGTTATATCGAGTGTGTAGTCTTATCAGATTTGGTACTCTCTATATCTCACTGCTTCTGCTGTTATGTGTATTTACAGGGAGTGACAGTGAAGGTGGAGATAAAGAGAATTTCTATATCTGTTCCTCTTCTACACTTAAAATCTTCTCTTTTTTTCTGTTTTTATCACCTTTTCCGGCTCCTGCTGTTCTTTGTACTATTGTAAACCTCGAGACTGGTGTAAACAACCTGTCTGTGTGTCTTTTTCCCCCACACAAACTCAAAGTTCTTCTAATAAGTTTCCTGGATTGTCTCTGAAGTCATGGATGTGCTTAAGAAGAGATAAAACATCTGGAGTTGAAGGCTTAGAGAGTCACAAAGCACTTAATACTCTAGAAATTAAAGTAGTTCTCACTCACTTAACCGCTTATCCAATTAGGGTCACGGTTGCAGAGGTATCTCGAGCCTATCCCAGCTTTTCAATGGGCGCAAGGCACACAGTGACATCCTGGACGGGGCACCAGTCCATTGCAGGGCAAACACACACACACACACACACACATTCACCTATAGGGCAATTCAGTGTCTCCAATTAACCTGACTGCATGTTTTTGGACTGTGGGAGGAAACCCACGCAGACACGGAGAGAACATGCAAACTCTGCACATAAAGGACTGGGACCGCCCTGCCTGGGGATTGAACCCAGGACCTTCTTGCTGTGAGGCAACAGTGCCGCCCTTAAACTAGTTTTTTTCAAGCCTTTATTGTCTATTTAATCCAAAGCCTGGACTCGGGTCTACATTACTTTTATTACTCTTATTTATTACTTTTTTTTTAAGATAAGATAAGATTCCTTTATTTATCCCGAAGGGGGAATTCGAGTGTTACAGCAGCTCCAGTACAGTGTAAGTACAGTAAATAGAGTAAATAAAATAGAGTGAAATAAAACAAAAATAAGAATATTATAAAAAAATATTAGCTATGAGATGCAATTACTATTATACATCTATATATTAAATCACTATATATTCTATATGTAAATATATACATACAGTGTATCACAAAAGTGAGTACACCCCTCACATTTCTGCAAATATTTCATTATATCTTTTCATGGGACAACACTATAGACATGAAACTTGGATATAACTTAGAGTAGTCAGTGTACAGCTTGTATAGCAGTGTAGATTTACTGTCTTCTGAAAATAACTCAACACACAGCCATTAATGTCTAAATAGCTGGCAACATAAGTGAGTACACCCCACAGTGAACATGTCCAAATTGTGCCCAAATGTGTCGTTGTCCCTCCCTGGTGTCATGTGTCAAGGTCCCAGGTGTAAATGAGGAGCAGGGCTGTTAAATTTGGTGTTTTGGGTACAATTCTCTCATACTGGCCACTGGATATTCAACATGGCACCTCATGGCAAAGAACTCTCTGAGGATGTGAGAAATAGAATTGTTGCTCTCCACAAAGATGGCCTGGGCTATAAGAAGATTGCTAACACCCTGAAACTGAGCTACAGCATGGTGGCCAAGGTCATACAGCGGTTTTCCAGGACAGGTTCCACTCGGAACAGGCTTCGCCAGGGTGGACCAAAGAAGTTGAGTCCACGTGTTCGGCGTCATATCCAGAGGTTGGCTTTAAAAAATAGCCACATGAGTGCTGCCAGCATTGCTGCAGAGGTTGAAGACGTGGGAGGTCAGCCTGTCAGTGCTCAGACCATACGCCGCACACTGCATTAACTCGGTCTGCATGGTCGTCATCCCAGAAGGAAGCTGACGCACAAGAAAGCCCGCAAACAGTTTGCTGAAGACAAGCAGTCCAAGAACATGGATTACTGGAATGCCCTGTGGTCTGACGAGACCAAGATAAACTTGTTTGGCTCAGATGGTGTCCAGCATGTGTGGCGGCGCCCTGGTGAGAAGTACCAAGACAACTGTATCTTGCCTACAGTCAAGCATGGTGGTGGTAGCATCATGGTCTTGGGCTGCATGAGTGTTGCTGGCACTGGGGAGCTGCAGTTCATTGAGGGAAACATGAATTCCAACATGTACTGTGACATTCTGAAACAGAGCATGATCCCCTCCCTTCGAAAACTGGGCCTCATGGCAGTTTTCCAACAGGATAACGACCCCAAACACAACCTCCAAGATGACAACTGCCTTGCTGAGGAAGCTGAAGGTAAAGGTGATGGACTAAACCCAATTGAGCACCTGTGGCGCATCCTCAAGTGGAAGGTGGAGGAGTTCAAGGTGTCTAACATCCACCAGCTCTGTGATGTCATCATGGAGGAGTGGAAGAGGATTCCA